>NC_061074.1:4459570-4759570 GCF_021917145.1 Hypomesus transpacificus
GGTGGAGCGGAGAGAGAGAGAGAGAGAGAGGAGAGAGAGAGAGAGAGAGAGAGAGAGGAGAGAGAGAGAGAGAGAGAGAGAGAGAGAGAGAGAGAGAGAGATAGAGAGAGAAAGGGAGAGAGAAAGGGAGAGGAGAGAGAGAGAGAGAGAGAGAGAGAGAGAGAGAGAGAGAGAGAGAGAGAGAGAGAGAGAGAGAAAGGGAGAGAGAGAGAGGGTGCGAGGGACCTACAGGTTGTCAGATGTGATATTGGACAGCTGTCTCTAAGCAGCAGGTGTTGCTGGTTAAGCTGAGCTACCTGCGCTCAGGCTGAGACATCCTCCCCTGGGCGGGAGAGACGAACAACCCCAGAGTGCATCTGGGGGTCTGGTCCAAGGGCCACGTGGGCCTGGCCTATGCGGGCAAGCTTTAATCTTGCTGGTGTGGCCTGATGGATTGGCGACAGAGGAATCAGTAAATAGCCTTTGAAGCCCTTGATTCCATTAGCTTTCACTGAGGCAGAGGGGTGGAAATGGAGAAGTTGGGCCACTTCCTCTCAACCTGCTTTGAACATCCCCAATTTTCCCAAAGTAACAGCTATAAAGGATAGGTAAATAACAAAAATAGTAGGGGGGAAGGAATGAGGGAGGGTAAAAGTTTGAGAGGGTGAGACAGAAGGAGGGCAAAATAAAGAATGAGAGAAAGAGAAGAAGAAAAAAACATGGAGGTTCACTTTCGACACTGGATGTTGCTCAGGCAACTTCAAGAGGGCCTGTCGTTGCTTTGATGTGGCAGCTGACAGAGGGGAAACATGGTGTTGCTTACAAAAACAACAGGCCAACAAACAGCAGGAGCAGCATGTTGTCTGAGAACAGGCCTCGCTACACCCCAGGATGGACACGTCGCCGCTCTTCTGAAGCAGCAGCTGGATTACGGACCACACGACACACACACACACACACTCCACTTTGAGCACAACCTAGGCTACGATCATCTTAAGAAGCTTGAAACTATCTCAGCTAGTCGTTTGTTCTCATGCTTGTCAAGGACATCTACAGCACTAGGAAAGCTACATAGATGCTTCCTCAGAAATTCCTGTTTCTTACATAGGTCTTGTCAAAATTCCCTCTCGGTTGTGCTAGATCAAAGTGCATTGTGTGCCACATTCACGCTTTGCAAGACTCAGAAGGTTGTCTTTACATCGGCTGTGGCCCTGCTGTGCTGAGGAAACATGTCATTTGAGATGTAAATAACAGTTACCTCAAGAGGAGTAAACAGCTAAGGTGTTTGCACCCCACCGAGACAAATCCTTTGTCCAAAACGCAATCTTATCCTTCCATATCAGCACGACACGAAGAAGCCAAGCCAAACAAGGAGGAATTACAATGTCAAGTGGCGGCTCGGGGAGCGTTGTACACACAAATAAGACGCTGGCCTGCACCAATTACTACAAACAACGTGGAAATATTCAGAGTTACAAAGACTGCCTAGGGTGCACCATGGTGGAGAGAGAAGACCTCATACTGGGTGAGCCAGGCTGACCAAGAGGTGTTCGCCTGACCCAGGACAAAGTGACGATGTGTTATCTTGAAGTGAAAGTTTAGCCATTTTCCTTCCTGCAGATCCTTGTAAATCTTAAATCCTTCTCTTGGGAAGGTTGTGTCTGCCCTTCAATGATAGCAGCCACTGCTTTATCATAATCAGGAATCACCAGAATGTAACTTGAGTATTAGCTGGGTTCTTGAACAAGAACTTCAATGTCTTGGCTATTATTTAGCAAAGTGTCTCCAATAGTCAGTACTGTATTTTTATAATGCAGCAGGGAAATGACCAACCAAAATACAGACTTCCAAAACTATTCACAGCCCGCTGCTTCACTCAACAACTTCCTCTAACCAAAGCTCTGTATTGATTTGCTCTTGACTTCCTGCCTCCCTAACTGTCACGCCAACAATCTGCTCCAGTATTCTGCATGCTTCATCTGTCCTTCTGGAACCGCAAATATAAGAAATAGGAGAAAGGTCAATGTATGGCCTTCAGTTAAGCCTAATCATTAAGGTGGTGTTCAAGAAGAGTTCATGACTCATCGTCCGTAAACAAACATGTTCTTTGAAATGATTGGTCTAATGTGTCTGCCAAGATTGAGCATTATTCTATATCTTTTAATTCCAACTCAATTTTCACGTGTTACAATAAGAGACGTGATTACACTTTTTAAATATATATAAAGTACAAAAAAGGGCTTGGCTAACACTCTCAAATTACTGCCACACTCGTCTAACCGAAACATCCATTTATTTCCCAAATAGAACCGAGCAAATGTGCCAATAGAAAGAGCTCAAAGTCAATTATTTACTGAATAATGGCCGACTTGTTACCGCCTCCATCGCTCACAATACAGTACAGACCGGATGGGAGCAATTGCTGGAGGAAAGGAGCCAGTGATGAGGAACGTCAATCTAACATGGAAATGCATTTGTGCGAGACAAGAGAGGTGGAGAAAAAAGCAACTGCCTCAGAGGAGGGAACAAAGCAATCTCTGAGGCAATTTGACATAGAATAATAGTCAGAGGCATTGATTGGTGGGTGTTAAACAGCGAGTTGTCGGAGAACGTTGATAGACTCTCTCAGAGCACACCGTTTTTTTTCAATTGTCGGAAAACCTGAGTTGAGGTAACGTTCTGTCAAAAGTTAGTATTGAAGTAAATAAATCTGACTATTATTGAATAAATCATGAGCCGTCGCCTACCGGTGTTCTTTGCCTCCCGCACTGTCGGAGGTGTCGGCGCATTGCAGTAAATGAGAGTCTTGTTTTATGATAAAGTCCAGACAGGTGAGCACACAAGCTGAAAATCCCTGCTTAACAGAGAGGGTTAATTTGAGTAAAAGCTTGTGAGAAGGTGTCATGACAAACAGTGGCAAGAAAAAATTTGAAAGACCTATCTATTTGTTATGAGCTGGCACAATACAAGCTGACAAAACCAATCGAAATACATTTGTGTTCAATGATAATAGACCAGCGAGGAGAGATGACAGCGCACTATTTCTCATTTTTATACACCGTTTGCTTGCGAGTTAAGACGGAGAAAATTGACGCCCGAGATACTGAAGAAGGCATATTCCAAAACACAATCATATCCATTTCTATTAAGGCACTCTCGACAGCAAACTCGATCTCCAGCTAAAAAGACCATACCTGCTCTGAACACCTCCTTGCTTTAACATAACAAGGTAGAGAAACTGCATAAAAGAGACCCACACACTCACATAAAGAAGGGCCTACACAGTGCTCTCACACTGTCTTTTCCTTTACTAGTTTTAATTGTATTACTGTTTGATGTATGCTTGCATTAATTCTCTTTCATGTCTGCATTCAAAATTGTATCTACTGATGTCCTTTTGCTGGGAACTGTTTTGGCAATGTTGTTCATCTTCAATATTCATGCCAATAATGCACACTGAATTCAATTGAATCAAATCAAATTGAGAGACAGAGAGAGTGAGAGGAAGCCTCACTATGGAGACATCAAAAAGAGAGGTTGTGGGGGTCCTGTGTTTGGTGAGGGCTAGCAGTGAGGCGGAAGGAGGCTGCTCTCTCCTCTTAGTGGCTGGTCAGGTGAGTGATGGGGGGGGAGCGCGGAGGCGTGAGACGTTCTCCCAGAAAGAGCAGCGGTTTAAGAGACCTGTAATCAGAGTCAGGGAAAGGAGAGGTGGAAGAGGTGGAGGAGGAGGTGGAGGAGGAGGGTGACGTGTAGAAAGACAGAAAGGGAGGTTGTGAGATGGAGGAAAGCTTGGCAAATGTACTGAGGAAGTGAGAGAGAAGGGGAAGACGAGAGGGAGATGGACGGTATGGGGAGCTGTGTTGAGTGTTGTGTGATTCCTAAACCCATTGTTTGACGTCTGCCAACCTGCAGAAAATCTTCAGCATGCTCATTGATATCCAGTCTTTTAACAATCTTCACAAAGTGCCTTCAGCTGCTTGAAATTTGCCTTGAGAGCTAACCTATTATGCTGTGGCATCATGTACCCTAGGTGAGTGCCCAGTAACAGGTGCTCAACCTCCTCTGAATGGTAATACACAACTCATGGCCAAAATGAGCTTTTGGAGCTCCTCAATGAGGACTTAAGAGTGTCATCAACAGACAGCATTTATATTGTTGGAGCTGGAGATGGGTTTTCCTGTCTTCCGACTCCTGCCAGGCTGCGCTGTGTGTTTGTTTAAGAGCTCTGGGAGAGAGAGGCTGTTTGTCTAAGCTGCTGATGATACAGGAGATAAAGACCAGAGATGATCACACCAAGTCTGGTCCCTGATGTTCAAGGCCTGTAGGTCCACTCCTGCCTGCCTGCCTGCTTGCTTATCTGCCTGTAAAGTATTGTACACTGCCTGCTAGACACCTCATCAAGCAACTTACTTGCAAAATGGCTGTGAAATGTCTCGTGTGGCATGTGCACTCATAAATGCACAGAACACTCTGAATGCTCCTGAAGCCATTGACTCAATTAATGTAGCAGTCTCTTTACACTCTTTGACGTAATTACATTACATTAACAAAGAGAAACGTCTGTTCAGTCCTAGAGGTTGGCTCTATTAAGCGTGTTTTAAGAAATATATATATACAAATATAAATATCCTACTCGTGGACTTCAATCATGTTTGTGCGACCATGTGTATCACCTTTAGAGATAAAAAAATTGGAAACCTGAACAAATATTTTTTAAACACACAAACAAAATACATGGCGCTATGGATTTATGCGGCTAAATGACATGGAACAACAGGCTAATCGCTACGTAGGCTTGTGACATCAATCACCCCTCTTTTGACACGCAACAATTTCAATCCCGGGTTTCAAACATAGAGTACTTCAAAAGGTCTGCCATGGAGTCAGTGAAAACAACTCATAAATAACCACATGGAAAGAATGAGCTTTTGAGGCAGCATCTTTACACAGTTTATCAGTTCAAGCAAGTATTCCTCCTCCCTTCACTTTCTTTCTCTCCCTCTCTCTCCTTCCCTCCCTCTCTGATTTCTGCTTTCTATCATTTCCACCACCATTCAAGACTGCACTTTGCCCTGACAGAGTGGAGAGATCATTTATAAAGCTGTGCTCTTTCACTGTTAATGACTCTGTATAATTTGTGTTCCAGTGTTCATTAGTTGGGTCGTTTTGATGGACGTGACGGTATTAAAACTCTGGTCTGTAAACCACTCGAAGCAGCAGAGGAGTGCGTGTGCGCGCGTGCATATTTTTCCTTCCATGGGCGAGCTATAAATCACCTGTCATTTACGACCACCTCTGTGCTATTCATCTACACCCTGTTACTAAAAGCCCAACGAAGAAGACAGCTGCCTCAAGGCTCGAGCTACATAAATAGAAAGAACACAAAGTCGTGTATTGAACGAGCTTGCTCTATAGGTAGGAGAGCACCAGTCAGATAGAGCGAAACACATCAACAAATGCAACAGAGGAAAGGCAAGCATTCGAGGGGGAAGTTAGAATGTTTCGTGGCGAACAACAAATGTAGTTTGGTCCTGTCTCTCTGTTTGTCTTCTGCGCACTGTTGTGATGAAGCAGTCTCCCCGTCTTATCCCCTACAGTACAGATGGTAAAATCCTCTCAGTGTTAAGTTGTGTCAGGCTGCCTTGAGTGCGGTGTTCACCATCAGGCAGCGCAGCGAAGGGATTTGGGGAAAGACTGAGAGCTGTATGGGGTGTTGGTAAGGTACTGCGAAAGATAGCTGAAAACTGAAAGGATATGGAAAGGATCAAGTTGGCCCCTAAAGACTAAGGGGTTTCTGAGGGAAAGAGCCCTTCAATCAGACGAGTTACCTGTCTTTTCCAACGCTCTCAGATCAAATCAGTCCTTTCTCAAATTAAGAAAGGAAGGATGAGAGAAAGGAATGAAGGATTGTCGGACAGACGATACAAAGCTCAGCAGGGGAGAATTCCTCTTTAACTAAACACTTTCTGTGGCCCCAAGATCATCTTCACCCCTAACCCCCAAAGGCATCTCAGCAACATATAACATTTGGTTTTCCATTTATTTAACATTGGCTTTGTTTGCTTGCTTTGTTACAAAATGAGTCCTATTTCCAAATCATGCCAGAGGTGGAGGGGGAGCAGGGGAGGCCAGAGGGTGGGGGGGGCTCCCCTGTTATGACAGCTGTAGAAACAATAGGCATTGCGCTGGGCCACGGATAGCAGGCAACAAATAAACAATGCTACATTAAGCCAAGCCAATGAGGTTCTCTTTGACAAGTATAATTGTGTGTGTGTGTGTGGCGGGGGTGTCACAGGAGAATGTCTGTCCCTTATGTGGGGTGCTTCATTGAGCAAAGTGAGAGAAACAGGGACTAAGAGACAGAGAGAGGTGCGTTGGATCCGAATCGATGCGTCAGCCACAGCAGCAAAGCCCCCTGCTGCATCTCCTCTCCACTGGCCAATAGCATGTCCAACATGACCGCACGGTCAATAGACATCATCCAGACCGATGGTCACAGGTCTGGACAGCACCGGCCGGTCGGCAGAGGAGGAAATCTTCTTGTGTGAGAGGAGCTAAAGATTTACTGCTAATCGAGTGATGAGGGGACATTTCTTTTTTCTTTTTTTCATTCCATTTGACTCTAGTTACAAGGCTATGTTTCGGCCCCAATGATGAAACGCACACAGGTTCTCATACCTAGTCTATTTACTATACAGTAAGAGTCCATAATAGCCAAATGTCTGAAAGGTTTTGGGGCCACATACTACTCAACACCAACTTCCCCCTCCCCATCCCACCTCTGAATGCACACATATGCAAACCCACTCCCAGGAGCCAGTTTGAACACGTGTCCTCAGCAGCACCTGCCCTTGCCAACACCCTGCCAGAGGAGCGGACCTGAGGCAGCTATCAACCAGCACCATAGCAACCGGGTGGGGGCGCGGAACCTCAGAGCGCTGCGGGGAGTTGACATTTACTCCTCCGAGCCGGCGCCACTCTGGGTAAAGCCTATTGTTGCCTGCCATCATCCCCCCCCCCTCCCTCGCACACCATCATCACCATCCCCCCTCCCCCCCACCCCCTTGTGCAGCTTATGACTTTAATTGCTTTTTTTGTCTTTGATGGAGAGAAGCCTACAGGGAGAGTGGAGCGGTTGCAGAGGAAAACGCTTTTGCTTTGCTCTCCCCTTCCTCCTTTCGCCAACTCCCTCACTCCCTCCTCTCTCGGGCTGATTACAGTGGTTCAGTCAGATCGACGCAAACAGGCTTCGGAGGCCGGCGAAGCTTTCAAAGGACAGGAAAGAGGGTGGGAAAGACCTTGACAGGTCTCAGAAATACTTAAGCATTGGTTGAAGACATTTGACTTGAACCATCTTGAACACAAATCGTTTTATTTTGGGGTTGGTTATATCGAAGTTGGCGCACGTGTCAGGGAGCTTTCAACTGATGAGCGGTGGTAAGTCCTTGCTCAAATGCTCTACTGTAGAATAGCCTATATGTGGTGTACTTGATTTAGCATACCCAACACAATAACCCATGACAAAAGCCGTCCCAAAAGTATAAATTGGAAATAAATTAAATCCACATCCAATGTCTGTGGATTTGATCATAATCTGGCAGTGGTAGCAGTATAACCACGCCCTTCATTATGCTCATCTCTGCTTTGAGTTTTAACAAAAACCCTCATCATTGGCTAAGATTTGACAAAGTCGCTAATTCTCCCTAATGGGCTTTTTCCTCAACAGGTTAATTATTAACACACTGCTCGATTGCTACCACATCTGTGTCATTATGCCATTTAGTCCCATTTAAGAAGATAACCTCAGCAACTGTCCATAAAGGCCGGCAACAGAAGGTCCAATCAAGTCCTCTGACCTCAGGGTGGACAAATGCTCCTTAAAGAGCCTCTCTGAGCCTTGCTTTTAGCAAAATCCAGCCAGTAAGTGCTTGTTGCATCTTGTATGTAATTGCACTGTTCATCTTAGGGGCCAACTAATTACACTTAACAGCATTGGTTATTCTGAGCAAAGTGATGGTGAGTGAGTGGGTTACAGCATGAGGTCATTTGTTGATGGAGAGGTCTTGGGGGTATTTATGGGGAGGGGGTGGACTGGGCAGCGGCCGGGCCTTACGTTGACCATCCAGCTCCGCACACTGTCGTCCAGAGGCCCGGCGTCCTGTTCCACGTGCTCAGAGGCCCGTGGTCCTGTTACGCACTCGCGTGTACAGCGTTCCAAAGCTTTGCTGGTACACCTCGACTGACAGCGTGTTAGAGCACAGAGAAGGATGGGCAGGGGGTGGACAGGAAGGGGGGGATGGTCAGATCAATGGATGGATTATGGTTAATATGTGAGAAAACACAATGGTGGCGAGGCAGACAAAGTAGGTCTGTAATTTCTCTGCTGTGCTGTTACAGTAATTAAGGTATTGAGTGAAGCGTGTCAGCCAATGGAAGAATGAAAAGGGAAAAATAAATACAACCAAAACTTCTACCACGATTTGGCTCCCCAAAAAATGTTCAACAGTATATATCTCAGAGATGGCAGATATGACAACCATGCTGATGTGTGGGAGACGAGAAGGAGGGAGAGGAGCACCCACCATCAGGGTGCTAATAAGACTGACTAACAGTTATATGAAAAGATGACCAACCATCTGAGAGTTATCTCCGAGTCAATCCTCTATTTAATAATGTACCTGCTACAGTATAGCCAAGCCAAACATGCAGCCAAGACCTAAAACATTTTTTATTAGCAAACATAACCAACTTAGCGATTCTCCTCAAAGAAAAATGAATGTTCCCGGAGAGACCTGACAGAGCGCATTCTCATCAGAAATTGATTTAGTTCCAGTTTCAAGCCATAAGGAGTTAGCCCCATTCATATTTTAGAGTCCTTCCATGTCAAAGGGACTACAGAGGAACAGTTAATGACAGGAACTGTAAGCACACACTGAGGAGAAACACCTGTCTGCCAATTCTCTCTCAGGTCACTCACAACTAGCGAAGTAAGATTTCCATTAACCATAAGGATTGATGGCTGGATGGAAAGAGTGATAGAAAGATGGATAGATAGAGATAGAGAACAAGATTGAATAACAAGGGTGACTCAGCTGCTTCCTGAATATTCTAAAGTAAACCTCTGTTGATGGTGAAACACTAGTTAGTAGTTGGTGGACATTTTGGCCAAATCTATCATTTCTAAACAAGGAATTCTTGCATGGGACAGACTTTCAATACTCATCTTCTGAAGGTCAAATGTGTTTTACTGCAACATAGCCAAATAACTTGTATATTGAGTGTTTAAATACAGCTAAGATCAACAAAATATGCATGCAACTATTCATTGACCCCTACCATTCACACACTCAATACAACCTAGCACAGATGTACAGACAACAAGCTTAACGAGGAAACTGCTTTGTGTTTCAACAGAGTATTGGGAGACGAGGCAAACATGACAAATAAACAAACAATGGCAACCTTTTTATGGAGCAACAACAGAGCAAGTGTGAATTGTGTGTGTGCTTGTGCTTTTGTGTGTGTGTGTGGGGGGGGGGGGGGGGGGCTTCCTAATGGGCCTGTTGGAGAGGGAGGCTGCCACTCTTCTGCTCACTCTCTCTCTCCCTCGCTCTCTCATTCTCCCTCTCATGCTGCCAGTAATCCCTCACTGAGAGAAAAACGGCCTCTAAATTTAGCATCAGATTTATCATGCAGTAGGAAAGGCTGGAGCAAATGAGAGAGATAGAGAGTTTGTGAGAGAGAGAGCATGTCTGTGTTTGAGAGAGAGAGAGAGCCAGAGACAGAGAGAAAAAGAAAGAAAGAAAGAGGAGGGAGAAGATAAAAGGAGGAGGGGGTAGACGCTGACAGTTAGGGGCTGTCCATCATGAGTCACATTCAGGACCAATAAGACAGCTAGAGAGACTATGAGGCATGAGGAAGAGAGAGAGAAATAGATGGAAGGGATGGAAGAAAGCAGAAAGGTATTAAAGAGAGAGAAAAAAGACCGACGGTGTGCCTTTGCAAGAGAGAGAAAAAGCTAAGTCATACAGGACAGAGACACAGATGAGAGAGAAAGAGAAAAGTGGAGAGGCTCGGTAAGGAAGGATAAAAAAGAGTTGATTCTGCAGTGTGGTGAAAAAAACGACAAAGCAAGGCTAAAACGGCCACCCAGTCAGATGTGTGTGTGAGTGTGTGTGTGTGTTCTCAAAAGGCCCCAGCACAGCGCTGCATCCCAGTGAAGGACATTCGGCAGGCAAGGACGCCAGCGCGGCAGGTCAGCACTCCTTATTTGGGCTGCTCTCTGTGGCAAACATAAAAACTGGATTGATTAGTCGCGCCTGGCTGTCTGCATCCACTGCCTAAGAGAGTAGGGGAACTAAACAACCCAGAGCATCAATGGCGTCTGACCATTGACTCGACCAGCTAGCTATTGCGGCATTGTTAGCATTCATTAGCCGTAGTTGTCACCACCGACAGAGTGAGCTGTTACATCACCAGCAATTAAAAATTAAGGCTAACTTTTGAGAGGAAGTTTTAGTCAAGTGTACCTTGCTTGGATATCATTTATCAGAATGTAAAATGGTATTACGTGATAACCAACTACTAGAGATCTTAGTCATCCAAATATATGGATAATTCACTTAAGATATAAAAAGTTTGAAAAACAGTCACTTTTTTGAGAAAGGAGGAGAGAAATTATATTTTGCTACTAACCTCTTACATGCTCTGCCTATGCTCTAAGCATGCAGGCAAAACACACACACACCTGTGACCTGCACACAAACACACTTGAGCGCACTGTGACATCAAAGTCAGATGGAAAGGAGACTAGAGAAGTGGCATCTAGTACCCTCCTACACACCTTGTTGTCTGGCAGAGAGACTTCCACTGCGGGAGAGGATCCCCGAAAAAAATGACAACTGCCGAGATGTGTTCCAAACCTGGTTCATATAATAACCTGTCTCCACGTTGACAGGTGTTTGAAGTCTGACTGCAGCCTTGAGTCAGGATTTGGAGTAAAGCATGGCACCATTTTTTCCATCCATGTATTGTGGCGGTGGGGGTGATGGTGGATTTTGGGGTGGGGGTGTGAAAGTGTATAAAAAACTGAGATGCTTGGGACAAGTGTTTTCCGAAGGCTGAGTTGACTTGTGTGTGAAAAAGAGGAAGCGGAGGAGGGGGGGTGGAGGACAAATGGATGATCAAATCAGTTGTGACTGGTTCTTGACTATACTTCCACATACAAACAGACTGAGAGGTGAGGGGGGGCATGCAAACACGGTCCTAGCTGCCATGAGGTGCATCAATATGTCTGCTGCAAGGGTAATGCAATATAAACACACCACTGAGAATATATAGCTATACGTGTATATATATATACAGTACATTGTGTGTGTGTGTGTGTGACATATACCTTAATGACAGTAGACAACTTTATTCATACTTTAGCCTATTTCGTATTTTATCCGACTCTACACAGGAGTAAAGAGAGAAGCAGCAAGTCATGATGATGATAAGGCAGCACTGAATCAGTGTAGAGGGTGGGATTCAGACCTGTGTTCAACTGAAGCCTTTGACTGACAAGGTGTATACAAATATTACTGTTTCACTCACACCATCTCTACAGTACCATCTCTGTCCCTGTACAGCCCTGTTGTTAGATGGCACATGAAAGTGGTTTCCTCCAAAGACCAACACAAACATTTGCACGATTTCAGACTTTTTCTCGTTATCTTCATCCCAAACGTTGCACTGCTGCCATCCATCTCATCTTCTGTACCAGGGTGGACAGACACCCCCACAAGAACAGCATCAAGACCATGTGGACAGAGCCCACATCAATAAATAAATAAATAAGCAGCCAGTGTGTGTACAGGAGCGAGTGCAAGAGGAAGGAGGTGGAGTGGCTAGCACGCGCCGCCACACAGAGACCAGACACAGATGCTGAGTTCTGGAGGTGGCCTCGTTGTGAGCAGGGAGAGGGGGGGGGGATTTTGTTTGGCTGCTCTCTCCCCTGGTTGCCTCATTAACGTCACTCAACATCGGTTTTTGGTGGGCCAGCATCTGTGAACCCACCCTGCCCCCTGTCCCAACCAGAGGTGGTCGTCTGCCCGTTCCGACGTGGGCGCAGCACCCCACCAAAGACCCTCTCATCAGCCAGGTAACTGAAGAGCAAGAGCACTGGGACGCATGACAAAGCAGTTTTGGACCACACTGAGTCGACCTGCAGAGAGAAACCTTGCGCAATGGACAAGGTGTTTCAACCTTGAGCCCATACATTTTTTATTTTTTCAGGAATTCAGTAGTTCTTGTCAGAATTGCTGGTGCCCTACATTTGAAACACCACATTTTTCTTCTTTGTAGAAACAGCTCTGTTTCCATAGAGAAAAAAGGTGTCAGCTCAGACTATTGGACAACTGAAACAGAAGTGAAATCAAGGCTGATTCCCAAACACTAAAGCTTAATGCAATGTCATCGGAAATGGACCATGGGCAGTGTTTCACTGCTGTACTGTGTATCAATCCTTTTCCTATCAGAGCAGCCAACATCTGTATGCACCAAATAAAAGTGTGGTTAGCTTTCAGCCGAAGTTTTGCAGTGCTTGGTGAAAAAAAAGAGCATAACACCTGCTGCAAATTCAAAAATGGAGATGCTGAACATTTTGGCTTTTTTTCAGTTCAAATTCTTGCCAAGTCGTCAAGTTCGCAAAGGCAAAAACTGCAGCCGGAGAGAGGGAGAAAAGGAAGGAGGGAGGGGGAGAAAGTGAGAACATATTGAATGGGACTGAGCAGTGGTTTTCTGGGCTCTTAATTGGTATCTGAGTGGTAGGCCACAAAGGAGAGTGAGAACTGGGCTGTTGGACTGGTGAATCTCTCATGGAGCGGACTCCAAGTGTGTGTGTGTGTGAGTGTGTGTGTGTGTGTGTACATGAGAGAGTTCACACAATTCACCTTTGGACTTCATTAAGAACTTGGCCAGGAGTTTTCACACTTGCAACACCCCCACCCCTACCCGCCCCCGACACACACACAAACCACACAAGCCCCCACACTAACTTCAGCTACTTCTGTGTACACAACCTGCACAGTGATTTCACACAGTGACACAGCAGTAAAAGGAGAAAATTACATCTAAAAGTTACACTGCAAACTCAATTCTTTTTGTTAGACCATTCCTCCTTGTCCACTTTTCCAAAAAATGTACAAAGACACACAAGTGGCCGGACACACTCCAAACACACACTCCCATCCACACAAGCACAGTTACAGGCACACACACACAATTACCTACACACTCCTCTGGAGAGTCACAGAGGAGGGGTGCTGTTGGGGGGGGGGGGGGAGGGGTGGAAGTATGTGGGATGCTGTGCAAAGCGAGAAGCGCCCACAGAGGCATTGTTTTGACAGTTCTCATGGCAGTAAATGCCAAAGCGTCTCCACTCAGGCAGGGTGCGTGTTAGCGGGGGAACTGAAGGATCCCATTATTCTGTGCGCTCAACCTTCTTCCCCCCTCCCCCCCATCTCTTTCTCTCTCTCTCTCTCTCTCTCTCTCTCTCTCTCTTTCTCTCTCTCTCTCTCTCTCTCCACACTTCTCCCTCATCCTCTACCCCTCTCTCTCTCTCCACACTTTTCCCTCATCCTCTACCCCTCTCTCACTCTCCTGCTCTCTCTGTCTCAGACTTTCTCATAAGCCCACACACTGTTGGAATAATTACTTGCAGTTGACTTTCTTTGGTAAATACCAGACTCTTATTGGTCTGATTTTTGGCTGCTGATGTCCAGAACCTTGTTTGCACTTGTGATCCAAAAGTTATGATTTCGGGTTGCTAGTCAAATACAAATAATTCTACAAGTCAAATTGGCCAGTAGGATAACGCCTACAGATGATTAGCTAGAAAGCGTAAACGTTAAAATCATGACATGCTTTCAGGTTTGAGGATGTCTGCAGATGGATGCGTGTGGACAGACTGGCCAGATGATTGTTTGCCGGAGGGGGCATAGGGGATGGAGGGAAAAATCGATATATCTCGACAGTGGATGCCAGTTACAATCTCTTACTTGTGAAATCAAAGGCATATTGACTAACCACTGAGAAATACATCCTTTAAGTCCTAAGCTTCCTTATCAATAAATAAAAAGCATGAAATAGCAACATTGCGTAAGTCCCTGAGTCCAGGCAGGGGTTAATAAAGGTAAATTGTACCCACGAAGCAATAATGAGCTACGCTGCCGATATCAATAACAGACGTTAGCGCACACCGGGACATGTCGTTTTGTTCGCCTGACAGAACAGCGGTGGGAACGGCAGTTTTTGCAAGAACTTTTCAAATACTATGTCAAGTTCTGTCAGAATTTAAGGGCTGCTAGGTTAAAGAGAATTGACAGAACTTCTTTCTCGCTTTTTCGTGAGGAGGAAACAAGCTGTGCTGAGTGTATAAAATAAGTGCTGGGTTACTGCTTGCTTGACTATTCAGCATCATGCTCAACTCCAAACACGGAGCCATACGCTAACATAATGCTGCATGATTGGAGGCAAAGGTAGACCTGTATTTGCATAAAGTGTTATTATTGGGTGGTTCCCTTAACACAAAGCAAACACCTAGAGGCTGTGTTCAAGCCACTGCTGAGAACTGACTGATTTAATGCCCCCATTCATCTCAGAGCCAGTGTGGGAGCCAGGAAACAGCATTAGGCCTCGGGGCTCTCGGCCTGCCCAGCACTGCTTGGACCAGAGTGCTTGGTGTGTGTGTGTGTGTGTCCGGAGCGAGTCAGTGAGTGACTGCGTCATTTCTCCTCCAGTGATTGTCCAATCTGGACGAGGCAGGGGAAAGTTCTTCAATTCAATTAGTTGGACAAGTGGTGCTGTGGACACCTGCCACCCTCGGAGGCCAGCCTTCTACTGAAGAGTGAGAAACTGCTCCCTGGACCAGTGGTCCTGGAGTACTCCCTGAACACTGCCCTGAAGTGGCTGGAGAAAGTTGATTCTCTCACACGCGCACACACACAGGTATATGGGGTAACCTTGCGGCTGACACCCAAATCAGAAGCAAGTTCCTCGATTGGAAAACCCAACATGTGCCACATAATTTTTTTGTAACTAAAAGTATGACAGAATTACTGACTAAAAGACAGCAAAACTAGTCAATAAGTTTGGCTTGATGTCTGTTACATAGCTTCAAAGGAACCTATGAAGCTAGTCCAACTGTCTTATCCTTTGCTGTATTAAGATCCTTCTCCATCCACATTTTTCACTCTGGGCTAGAACAAATACATGCCATATTCTCCAATAATGAGCTCGCCCTTAAGCAGAAGGTTCATTGACAACTCCAGGTGTGGTTTCCCCTTCATGTACCTTTACAGTGTCATTCCTTTATTTTTTGCCCTTTGAAAATACAATAATTTATGATCAATACTATGTGTCATCTTTCTTATTGTGGTAACTTGTCCTTGAGTCAAATTCATGTTTATTCAGCTAGGATTGCATAATTGATTTCAAGGGTGATATTTTTTTGCAGAGCATAGCCCACAGAGCAGAAAATATCAAAGCCCTGTATACATCTGCCAAATAAGGGAGCATATGCTTACACATCAACCACGTATGCACTGAATATGTTATACGACTTTTGTCAGCAACACTTCGACAGAAACATGTGGTTTTGACAGGAACAAATGGATTTTAAGGGGGGGGACACAGGGGAGAGAAGAGAGACTGCATGAGTAGACACACACCCCTTGCTGGTTCTCAATTATACAACAATATCCCTCAGAGATCATGTGCTTTGGCTTTGAAAGCACCCACTCCTCCATTTCCCAGTTTGTAACCTGAACTAGGCTGTACGGCACAAACAATGCTGCTCTTTGTGTCACAAACATTCCACAATCAATCTCAAAGTCTTTAGGAGGGGGAAACGTTGCGTGAACAACCACACAAGGATTCGCTGTCATTTGATCAAATGTTGTAGTCTCCTTGCAAAAGACCAAGGACATTTTCTCATGTATCTCATGTAACTGTAACACTGGCCCACTAGTATCTATCAAAAGTGCTATCATGCTGATTACACAGAGCATATTGGGCAAAAATGTGCACTGAACTCCTGTTTTATTAATAACAGACTCTTACCTTGGGTTGAGCACGTCGAGGGAAGGCAACTTTGGGGTCAATCTGTCCAAGTTTGAAGAGATAGGAGAGGGAGAAAAAGAGATATTCAATTATATATCAAGAATGATTGAAGGTCTATTAAAATAATGCATGAAGAATGTTTGAAATATAAAAAAGAAAAGATGAAGATCTGAAGATGCCAAATGTTTAAATGTTACATTCGTGGGAAATGTAACCTTCATAAAATGTGGTTGACAAAATTGTGTGATTGGGTTTACAGATCTAAAATACACAGGACCGACATTACTGGTGGTGTGTTCAGCTTCAGGCCTGGTGATCCACACCCTGCAACACTGAACTTACTGTTCTTAAACTCACAGACTGAGTCAGACCGGTTGAGGCAGGTGAGTCAACTATCCGGCTAATAAATTACACTAATAAACACTAATATTACACTAATAACTATTAAATATTTGTGCATTAAAGCATCACCAATGTGTGTGCCTGTGTGTGTTTAATTTCACAGCTTCTTTGCCAAGGGGAATCAATAGTCACATTAAAAGTGACTGATATAACCAAAAGCCTGGATACTATTTGCATTCACCTTGTCACAATGATCCATTTCAACACAACTCCTCATTACTCCACAGCACAAATGATGGGAATTGCTCGATATGGCCTCACACTTAACGAGTTATCAGATGAAATCTGATGAAATGGCCTAACTGGGTTTGGGTTACTATTAGGAAATTGAAGATACATCAGCTGATGGATGAAGAACACTACCAACAGCTTTTACAATTATTACGTTAAAGTAATTTAGCTCATGCACTCTGTATTGAAGTTTGATATTCAAAGCAACATAATGTGCTGTCTGGTAAATGTTCTTTCCATTTGAAAACAAATGAGAAGCACATAAATCAAACTCCTCTCTGAATGCATTTTATGGATTTCCAATGATATATGGTTCAGCAGAAGCAGTTACTTAGCGTGCATGTAACCTATATGTGCTCAAAGAAAACAATCTAGTTACATTACAGTTACATAGGCTTATGGAATCCATTGTTTATGGCATTCTAGGGTCTATAAATAATACAATGAAAAATAAATACAAACTGCATTTGCAGGTGTTGTGTTTTGTTTTCTTTTACTCTACCTATGGATAAACAAGCTGCCAAGGTACTCTTGACTTAAGATTGAGAACACCTGCAAATATATGCAGTATACTCTGCCAGGTTACAGTGTTTACAGACTTTTTTTTTCTCCCTGAAAAGAAAACCTTCAGCACAAGACAATCACTCAAAAGTTCCAGGGTCATCAAGGGTTATTTGACTTTTATAATTAAGGTACTAAACAGAAAATAATACTCTGAATCTGTGTTACCACTTCACAATTTAAGACAACATAATCGTAGGGGAAAAAGACCACATAGGAACACTGCAAAAAGTGTGCTTTCAAGACCTGTCAATTCACCCAAAAACAAAGTTAAAACAGGACTGAATAACAGGGATAAATATGCCAGAGTGTGGAGCTGACAGACACAGACGTGTAACTGAATTCATCCGGTGTGCTTGAGTGCATTAGCATAGAAGAATGTTCTTTAGCTAGAGCTGTTTAGTCTAGTACAGAGAGATGGCTTTTACAAATGGCATCAGTATAAATTCTAGTGTCAGCACACATAGTAATGAAGTGTTGGGTAAACTCACTATGTCAAAGACTCAATAAAAGCTGAAATATGTCATGCATCATTTTGAAATGCTTGCAGTACATATGAACATGCAAACATTGTGTAAAGGGGCAGAAGGAAGGGGTCTGTGTTGAAGTAAGAATGTTGATGTCCAACTAACTACTATTATCTTAGCTGAATAATTATAATCGTATTATCAATAACTATTTTACTTTGAATATTTTATTATATTGTACAGTACACGTGTTGTTTTTCAGTCTTAATTAGGTTTCATTGCAGCCAAAAGTGCAATAGACAATTTCAAACACAGAATTACCATGTGGATGAACCATGTCTCTGGGTCTAATAACCTGCTTGCCTCAAGGTGTGACATGATTCTCCATCTCCATTTCACACTCCTGTCTCGTAGGCACTTGTGCACAGCCAAATCGACCTCCAACGTTCAAAACACAGAGGTACATTTTAGTTCCAAAAAGTCCTGTATGCTGGGCTATCATTTAGTCTTGGTGTTAGTAGACACCACTTTTATATGGTTCTTCATTATTATGAGATTATTAGTCTTCCTATGAGAGCAGTGAATATTTTAATGTAAAGGATCCGGGATAACTTTTCTTTTGGCCTATTAACTGACTATTTGGCTCGTGTTGTCAGTATTGAACCTGTAGGGGTTTTAAATAGGAACTCCGAGAGACAAAATCAGCCTCATTACAAACATATACAATTTGTCAAAAAATGGTTTTGAATATTTTTACGACCATGGACCAGTTAAAAACCTTGAGGACAGCATAAGTGCCCACTTGTCTCCTCTATGCTAGTCCCAAAGAAGGAAGTCTTTAAGCAGCCTCTCAGGTAAGTAAGCATGCTTGCAGTCACAGCCACTGGCTGCACTGAGCACAAATATGGTATGATTATAATTTACCAAGTACTGGGAACTTAAGTCAAAAAGAAATATCAACAGGGATCCACCATTAACACCCTAAGCAATTCCAATTAAATAAACATTGGTTTGTGTTAAGGATGAAGGTCAGGAGCTGATTGTGTAAGCTCTGAAAATGTCAGATTCAGGTCAAAATTAAGCTTTATGTCTTTTGCTTGACTGATTTAACTGACCTCAAAACTCAAACTTGAACATTAAACTGGAAAGTTATTAACAAATGTGCCATTACCTTTGGATATATTTTAACAAGCTACCAGATATTCAAATTAAAATATACATTATATATATATATATATATATATATATATATAACATATATTACATAAATACATTTGATGCCTGTAATAGCCATGTTTAATAAATGCTTGCATTATCCAGTCCTTTGTCGAGAGAACTTAAGTCTTGTTAATCACAAAATCTATTTAGAAATCCCATTTAAGACCTCTCAGAGCAAGAGCAGGAAATCATGCCATCAAAAATGATTGTGCTTGGAGAGATGGAAGGCAATTACAAACTGAGCTGTGTCAACCACCAGCAACCCTTACCCCCCCCCACCGGCCCCCCCAACCACCCACTCTCTCCCTCACACACACACACGTTTCAAGTAGCCCAGTCCTCAAAACAAAGCATTCTTTAGCAGGGAAACAAAAATAAAATACCTAAAGCCAAAAGGCATTTTCCAAAAAGTGAGTCATACAAAATAAATTCTGACCAAGTTCAATTTAGCGCCATTTTCACAGATTACAGTTATGCACTTCATATTTTTCTGCCCTCATCTTTATCTGGGGTCTATGGTTAGAAGAAAGTGGAGATAGGCAGCCTAGGGCATATTTAAGAGGAAGAGAGGTAAGGATATTCAGACCACTGAAGATGACAGGAGCCAACAGGTAGGTATCTCGTAGAGTAAATTACACAGGCAACAGACTCAGGTGGGTGTAAATGAAAGCTTAACTCAAGATGAAGTGCACATAAAAAGTACATTTATTTATAGATAAGCCTGCATTTTTGCAACACAATCTTTCAATTTTATTTTGAGGAAATGTAAAAAAAACAACAAAACACAGCACAATTATTTAGGTATATGTATGCGTATTTTATGAAGAAAAATATGTTTTATTTCTAGTTAAACAACAAAAGCTCACCACAACACTGGTCTGCTCAAAGCATTAAGATGTGCTTGGAGGGCCGATTCACAGTTGGTTAAAGTGCAACAATTACTTATTGTATTTAAGCCCTCTATGGTAAAGAAAGGGTTACAGGCCTTGCTTTTTGAAAGGACACAAGAGGCTCAGAATGCATAATTGCCTAGCCACTTGTTAACGTCATGTGTATGCGGCTGTGAGTGACAGATTCAAATAACATGGTTCAGAAGTCTGAAACAGATACAATGGAACAGGGGATCAAGGACATGCATGCAAGGTGCAAAATCGGAGAAGTAACAAAAGAAGTATCAAACATACCGTTTTCGAGTCTAATTCGTGATGTGGCTGAGCTAAGACTTTATCTACACTGGCAGCATCCGCAAATGTAACGAATCCGAATCCCCTGTGGCAAAGGAAACAACACAGAAAGCAAAAACATTTGCGGTGTGTACAACAACAAAGCTATACACTACAATGTATACGAATTTCGCATATATTTTCACTTTGCATACTAGTTCATTCAGTTTTGACCTTCAATGTACTTTTCCTTGTGGAATAAAGTGAACTGTTATTGACATATTTCCTAGACAAATGAAGGGTACAGATGTACGCATCGAAATATGTTAGTATTATGAGCTCTGGTCAATGTCAAATCATTGTCGAGCGCTGATTCAAGCGCTTGTAAAAGCGCAACGCGGGACAAAAATAAATTGCTTGGCTACTTGATATTGAGATAACAGTATGAGGACACGGAGAATACACGTCCAATGTCAAAGTATATTGAAGGCAAGCATGGGAGAACAATATCGTATTTACCTGGAGCGCTTTGTCGTTGGATCCCTCATCACCATACATTCTCTGATTTCCCCGAATTTACTAAAATAGTCTCTAAGGCTGTCTGCAAAACAAGAAAGAGAGATATATTGTGTCGATTATTTAACTGACACACATACTAATGTTTAAGAAATATGCGCGGTGACTGTTCCCTGTGAACATAGGGGTCGAATAGAGGACTTCAAATGATTGGAAATCAAAATAACCTTGCGTGCAAAGGTACACACTCTACATATCCCACACAGCACGGGCACACACGGGCAAGCAGCACGAGCAGCCTCAGCCTGCCACAGAATACAACCCGACAATGCCCCACTGTAATCCGCTTATGATTTTCTTACCTGGTGAAGTTTGCCAGCTGAGGCCACCGATAAACATTTTACTGTAAGAAGAAAATATAGCAGAAGTGAGTCCAGATGTCAGATCGGCCATTTTGACGTGTAGCTAACTACTTGGCTAGCTGTAGCTAACTACTTAGCTAGCGACAAAAAGCGAGGAAAACGAAGGTAGAGCAGTAGCAGGAGAGCTCTACATAGCAAGCTCACCGAGCCAGCAATATTGAAAAAGGGGGCAGGCCCGTTACAATCAAATAAAGGTGTAGTTGACTGCACCCGGAAGGCAATATAAATGTCAGTGATGTGATAAAGCAACATTTACAAATAGAACTAGTGAAACCATAAATAAACGAATCATTAACGTTCGTAGTCTTACCCCGGGTCGTGTTGCGAATCATTAGGGCTCCCAGATGTGGCTTGGCTCCCGTCTCCCTCCATATCTAACCTAGCTATTTGCAGTACCTAACACACACACAGACACAGCAAACGAAGCCCGCTACGAGAATATTACTGAGCCGGGAATGCAACCGTCACACGTGGGATCAGCTCAGCCTGTGGCTCCCTCCCCCTCCCTTGACCCACTTGGGGCGGGGTAGGGGCTCGTCACCTAACCAATTCCATTGACGTCATTTGCCATTCCCCGCCCACATACAGATGTAACCACTTTGCAGATTTCTTTCTATGTATGTGACACGTATTATATCATCGATACAGATGTAAAGTTAACCACAATAGTCATACATGCTTACATGCATGCTGACTGTGAAAAGAAAGTCATTAAAAAATCTATTTTAATTTCATGTAACTAGTTCTGATTGATACAGAAACAGAATCAGTTATTTATTAATCTATTATGGAAGGTTTTCTTATAATTTATTAACTGACATGGAACCATTATGCCTACGTTTTAATAAGATTTGTGTCTAGTTAAAATTGTTTCGGACTATTCACTGGCTATGTCTGGTTTGCTACAGTAGTTAACTGGCGTGATATATTCCGTGTGCACTGTGTTCTATGACGTTTTCCTTGCTCTAAATCTCTGAATCCGGATCTACAGTTGAGTACATCTCAACAATGAGAGTCTATGTGAAGTGAGCTTTCAAAGTTGCGTGTAACAGAGAACACTTGTTTTAACTGTACCCTCACCTAAACCTGAACCTACCAACATTTTGGTTGTGTAGCTGTTGCAATTCTGAAGAGATTTATAAATTACATGTTGAAGTTCAAGTCCACTGATTTGGTGGAGCAGAAGTAAGACTGGCTCTAGACCAATTGTATGTTGCTGGTGTTGACAATGCCAGCATGCAACATACCAGCACATATCATGTTAAATATTAAAATTAATCAACATTCAATTATCATTATATTTACCATATTAATTTAATAATTCCACAAACGCCATGCCACAAAAAAGCCCATACTAAGATGGTCTGCCAGCTCTGTCTATACCCATTGAACTGAGGACATTCAGAAATCTGAAAATGAGCTAGATGCTATTCTCTGGATTCAGAAATCATGCTAGAATGACTGTTGTTTATTTCCTCAAAGTTTCTTTGGTGAAAAGCATAGGCTGGAGGCAACCCTTGGTCCATCACTTTCTTTTTACCCTTTCTTTTTCCTTGGGTAGAGCTTTCAAACTGCAGTTTAGCAACACAAAGTAAAGGTGACACACATCAAGCCAAAGGCTAGGCAAAGCTGAACTAAATCTGACTGATTGATTGGCGTGTGGAGACTGCATTTGCACCTCACTTGCTAGAATCTAGGAGCTGTCTGGCTGTTGGTTAACTGCACACAGAGCCATGCTATTATCAGAGGCAGACTCAGTTTGTATAACAGAACTTTAAAGGCATAAGTTTAGTTTGGGGCTTAAATTACTTTCACAAACTATCATAGCAAGGATTTGAAACAGTACACATGCATTTTATAAAAATGTAATTGATTTTAAAATGTTATAATAGATGACATCCATTTTTAAGTGGGATTGATTTACAAATGAATCTCATATAAATTGAATACAATGGAAATGCACTAGTAATTTAGCCCTTTGTACTTACATGCTCTGGAGACCGTTGTCTCAGCATTAGAGCAGAATGAATGCTAACTCGATATATGCATAGTGGTGCCATAGCCTGTTGAAATAATCTTCAAATGAACAAATACACAAGTGTAATAACCCCTGTTCGCCTGTTTGACTTTCATGAAGTTTAGAGTTGTATGCAAATGAGGCTTGGCTCAACACTCAACTACTGTAGCATTTTCATTCAACTCAGTTGAATAGTCATAATACTTATTGAGCACAGTACTTGTGTATTGCATGTTTTGTTAAGAGGTGCAAAAGTATCATATATAGCACACTAGTATTTTGTTTTATTTTGCAACCACTGAATTAAAAAAACACTTTCTTTCAAATTAGAGGGGAATGGCTGTTGTTTGTTAGGGCCAGAGGTTGATCAAAAGGGGACGAGGTCTGGTTAGTGGTTTTTATGATTCTAAGGGGTTTGATGAAAATGTGAGAACTTTACATGGATTGGAAATGGATACTGTATCACTAACCTCTGTTTGTATGAAACAACTCCCACATAGCATCCACTGGACATCTCATCTCACTCATGCAGTTAAAAAAAACAGTTTTTTAATCGCAGTCATACAGGCTGTAAAAATAGACTTATTTTACTTCAAATGAGACATCTGCAAGAGTCCCAACTCTGGAATATGCTTCTGTAATCTAACTTTCAATTTAGAAGCCTTATCATGTACTGTGCTAAAACATCTCTCATCAGTGAGTCACCAGGAAATGAGTACACACAAATACGGTCATATGAAATATAAACACTGGCTCAGATGTCGAAGACAGTCTGATGGTGGGCATAATTAAACAATCTTTACAGTGAAAGTATTATATAATCCTCAAAAACAATGCCATTAATTACTTTACATGTTTTAGTATATAATATTTCAACCACAACTAATGAATGAGGAAGAAATATGCAAGCAGGACTGGGTGGGATGGGGTGCCAGGGGCCCTGGGGACCGTTAACAAATTGTAACAGCCATTAGAAGGAATCGTAAGAGGACATTCTCTCAGATCAAACAGTGACAGAGATAAGAGGATCCCCCAAGTAGCCCCCCACACCCACCCTCATCGGATGAGTGGAGTAAACTGGACTGTTATCAAACCAAAAGATAATAGGAAATGACAAACTGTGACTTAATTAACCAAGGGGGGTCTTGGTGCAGTCATTTCATCTCCCCATACATGATAAATCTCTTTCTCTGAGACTTAACGGATATGACTGCACAGTTTATTAAGCTACTATCATTGAAGTTAGTGCAAACTGAACACTGTACCCTATACTAACGATGGGGTCTTCCCCTGAACAATACAACTTGAAATTGTCTTTGAAAACAGTGCCAAGAACTTTATTTCTAACATCAAATGTTTCCGGACATAAAAACAGTACTTAATCATATACTAGTTTGATGAAAAACAATTCATGGAGATTTAATGATCCAAACATTTGTGCTGGTTCAGTGGCGTATCAGGTTCTATTGCATAATATAGCCTAGATATTAAGACTGGCTGGCACGTTAATGTATAACACCTTATCAGAACTTGCTTTGTAATGGTGATATGATGTAACACTAAACACTAAAACAAATAAGTGTTAGTGTCTTGAATGGTGTCAAGTAAAAATATATTGTCTATTTGGAGTAATTTCAGGTCTTCTGTTGGTTTGGTGTTAATAGCAGTTTATTAGATCATGTTTGTGATGCTGTTCTGAAATTCAGTTCAAAGAAAAATTTAGTGACTGTAAAGTCTGCTTCGCCACAGTAATGATGAATGCTAGAGAACACAAAACAATTACTTTACAACTGTGGTGATGAAAAGAAAAGTTAAGTTGAACTAAGGTGATTTATTCATCATCTGATGAGTCACAGGAGAACAGAAAATGTTTGTTGGTTTGCAGTCAAGGCCTAGTGTATAGTAGGTTTAAGATTAGGGTCAGAAAGTAATGTGCTAGTGGTACTAGATCTGTGTTGAAATCCCATTGTTCACAGTTTGTGTCACAGTTTAACGTTTAGGCCTACTTTACAGCATAGAATGTGTGAGGGCTGTTCAAGGATTAGGCCATGCTGTGTCTCAAGGGTAAAACAATCTAGTAATAATAAAAAAACTAAAATTGTTAGGTCACTATCCGGTGTGCATGAGCAAAACTAACACGACAGACTTATGTGCAACTGCTTTTTGTGTTGTGTGCTCAATACTGTTGAGAAAAATCATCTTAGAAATGTACTGGTGTGACTATCCCTGGTGTTTTCTCCATCCTGTTTAATTCCCTGGTCGTGATTTCATGAGGACAGTTTAGCAAACATCCTGTTGTGTTTCCTGCACTGTTAGATCAAGTAAGATCAGCTTTTAAAAGGACAAACCCCCTTATCTATTTTAGATATTGCTAATTAAAACACATTTCATTTGTTAATGAAAAAAGCCTCAGTGCACAGAGGCCCTATCGCATTACGCGCCTTTGTCGGTTAGCCGTCTGATGTTTTGTTTTGGCTGCAGTGTGATGTGTCAGCGTCGTGGGATGCCTGTTGCTACCGCTTCAGTGTGATGACAGGCACACACTGGCACATTCAGTTAAATACAAATGTATCCAGTTTTTCCCGTATAACTGGGCACATCAAGGAGTCCAAAAAACAAAAGCTGTTAGCTTTCATTCTAATGAACTTCCATCAAAGCGCCGTGGGCCTGTGCATCTAAGCACAGCTTCATTCACCAGCTGGTGGAGGAGAGCCTCGTGTAGACTATCCATACTGCTTTGTAGATCTATGACAGGTGCAATGCAGGCTACCCTCTCACTCTAAACTAAAACGGATTTAGACTTACTTCATATTATGTGTTTATTCCTCGAGATCCTGGACATTCTATTACCAGATGTTCATTCAGTTAATTGCGTTTTTAATTTGATGTTAGTAATTAACTTCTTAAAAAAAAAATCTATATTGAAGTCACCACCCTGTTGATGGAGCCTATATCATTGGCATTCTGGTGGCATATTTTTTGTTTGTAGCTTTCCAACTACGTTCTTATGCTGCCTCACCTGTCTTGAAAAAGTTCATCTGCGGTAACAGAATTCACGAACAAAGCATCTTCAAAACATACTGTCACCTTGAACGTTGCACAAACACAATTGGCTCATGCTCAAGGTGACAGAATCAGCGATAAATTCGAATCTAAATTTAAGGGACATTATTAAGCCTATATAATAACGTACACGATAGCCTATAGGATACATATTTGTGAATTAAAAAAAAACATCGAGAGAATCAGAATTTTTCCTATAAGCAAGACTGGCGTGGTTGTCAATACCTTAACCTATTGCGCCCTCTTGTGGTCTTAATCCCTTCTCTGAATTCTTTCTCTGATCCCTTACTGATCACAACGTGTGGCCAACGTAAAGCACGTCCTAAACATCCATGTCCTGCTGATGAAGACTGGATTGTAAAGTAACTTCAAGATATTGATCTTACCACCTGAGGTAAAAGACGAAAACCATTCCGCCTGTTTACAACGACAGCTGAATCGTTTTGAACGTAAAAGTCAGTTTCTCAAATTATGCATTATTCTTCCGGTCTGAACATTATATGATATACTATCATATAATGTATTCAACCGGACTGAAATACTTTTCTTAACCAATCGGGTATGCTTTACCTTACTGGCCGTATAAAAGAAAAGTACACATGCAGACAGTCAGGAGAAACACCCCTTGTAAATCGTTCATGTTTAACGAGAGGTCTTTGCTTTCACATTTCCATCTTACAGATTCAGAAAATACATTGTTTAGACTTGGCTACTGTTTACTGGCCACTGGCACTACGCTAAATCCATTTCCTGGACTGCTCTGTGCCACTTGGGCTTTGTGGGGCATACTGGTTTGAAACGTCTACTACAGTGTGTTGATATACTAGCGTCATTAGTCGACGCAAATGTAAAAACGTTGCTGACCACTATGTAAAAGGTGAGATTACCTACCAAAACTCTCCACAACAGCAAAAAATACTAAATAACACCTAGACAAAAAATATCCGATGACAGATCTATTCATAAGATTCACAATAATGTTTTATTTAGAGCATTGTTTATTTATATAAATAAATGCTGTTAGAACCTCATGGAAATGTGACTAAAAAGTACTTGTATATATCTAGATATGTTTACAGAAGTGGTGAAACTACAGAAACGGGATAACTGACAATGTTCACACCTAAAATGGGTCAATCAATATTCACTGGCAATCTCCTCATGTAAAGCTCCACCCCCACCTAGGAGATCGGTTTAACACAAATAGGCCTTTATTTGTGAAAGGAATAATCAAAGTCGGATAAAACCAATACCAGAAACATTTTTAATAATTTTATTTTTTCCCAATAGATCTGTACAACCAAGAATGAAATCTTTAATGAGCCTGGCAAAAACTGACCTGTACATATTAAATGATCTGGGCAGGATTGCTTAACACTCATTTAAATAATCAAATGATTAATGATCTAGCTAAGCAAACACTTCAAACCAGTCTTACCCACAGAGAACATTAAACAATTTTGGAAGGGGAGCAGAGTTGAACAACCCCCCCCCCCCCCCCCCCCCCTGAAAAAAAGAAAATATGTTCCCTTTTGCTTTCGGTCTCTCCAGTGTAATACAAAAGTACAGTGAAATATCTTATATACACAGGCCTGCACAAGTCAAAACTTATTGGATCAAGCATTTCTGATAATGGGGAGAGGACAGGTGAAGTGGAACGGGGGGATATATTCTGGATGAGGCATTGATGGGTTGAACCGAGCACAGATGTTGAAATGATGTAAAGGTCTCACGAGGATGAAGAATATGGCTACTGCTCCAACACTGGTCAGCTTTTGTACTTTTGTACAATAACGTCTGTTGAAGCAAACACAGAGCTATTCAAGACATTCACCCTCTTCCTAGAACCGTCTTCAACCAAGCAGTGTATCATATCACCTTACACATGAATAACCATTCCTAAGACAATCGAGTCTCATCCACAATAAACCAGCATTTTGAACTTTGTCATCCTCACAACAACACAGAGCATTTAGGGATAAAGTTAATGCAATTTACTTTCTGCTGCTGTCAGTCTTCCTACTGGCCTTCTGTAGTGCTTCGGTCAAATGCTGAAACACTTCTTTAAACCTTACTTGGACACAGTCTATATGAAGCAGTGGGAAATATATGGCCTTATTGTCAGAGTAGCATTGGTACAGTACTTTATAGTGTGGCAGGATCAACAGTATCTAGTCCCCTTTCAAATACAATAACTCGATTCATTTAAAACAGTAGCAGTAAGCAGCTAGTCAAATCAAAAGAAAGACTACATTTAGAATTCATTACATTTCCGAAACTTAAGTTAAACCTTTCACCTTCACTTGCTTTAGTGATGTCGACAGCAACCCCTATGTGGTGTTCAATGATGTACAGTAGTTATTTATTTCCATTTCTTGTTAAAAGTGTCAAAAAAAGTCTATGAAACCAAAACAACAAAAAGGTGTAGAAGCAACACACTAACAGCATTACACAGTATGTATAGTGTGATTGATGCAATATGCTAACCTTTCCTCCCCGCTACCTTGTCTGGTTTGCATTGTGGACACACAATTCACACACACGTTGATTCCTGTACCCTTGACATGTACCGAGTCTAGTGTAAATAGATAACACATGTAGGAGTCAACACAGTGAACATACAGGCGCAGCTGGGCAGATACCAGGCATATTATCATGCATACAAACGATAGACAAACTGGATTTGAATATCATGTAGTAGTTCCCTTTTAAAAGCCTGTAGGACTGGGCAGACTCTAAAAGCAGTTATTTGAGTGTACCAGGTTAGGTGGCGAGGCCTTTCTGGGAGTGGGTATTTTTTCTCAAGTGTTACCACAAAAACTGCCACAAATTTAATATGCCACCTTCCTCATGAAATCCTCAGAAAGCTGCAACGCAAAATTGGTGGGGCTAGGAAGGGAGTGAATATGGAACCCTTCCTCTACATGTTCCAAAGTGCCCCCCCATGCACACTGCTGAGGTCCAGCACCTGTAGTGTATGAAAAGGAAGTGGCCAGAGTGACGGTACAGAAGGTACAGGATCTGTGATGCCAAGCTTAGGGAAAGCCCACCATTGGCTCACCCACCCCCTCACCCATCTCCACAGACAAGAGTGTGCTGGATGAGGAACGAGGGCAGGCCTGCTGCAAATTGGACACGGTGCAGAGAAGGAAGCCCGTTCTCCATAAGGCCACAGTGTTGTCAGGAGGAGGCAGCCAGGTCAGGTGAGCAGGCCGTGTCTCCTAGGACCAGTGTTCTGCACCCTCCCAATGCGTCCATATCGACGAGGGGCTGGAGATAGTTTTCCCGTTCTTAGGATTGTGGTTATAATAAAATCCAAGGCATGGATCAAGAGTTTTTGTCTTCACGGACACAACTCAAGAAACCAAAACAGAACTGAGAGCACCTTCTATACCATTGTCCACCGACTAATCCACAGTTGTTGAAACAAATCCAGACAGAACATGACAGTGCGCTGATGCGTCTCAGGTAGTCTCACTTGACCCTACCAGAAGCCCCCCCACCCCCCCCCCCCAACGGTTTCATTGAAAAACGATTATTATGTTTACTATACTGTGCCAGTGTATAGGT
This sequence comes from Hypomesus transpacificus, assembly GCF_021917145.1. Lineage (NCBI taxonomy): Eukaryota > Metazoa > Chordata > Actinopteri > Osmeriformes > Osmeridae > Hypomesus > Hypomesus transpacificus. Next base: position 4,489,281 of record NC_061074.1, read on the forward strand.
CGTTAGATTTAATGAAGGTGAAGTTAGTTCCCCATTCATTGAAGGTTTTCTTTTTCCTATGGAGTCAATGGATACATCCACAGCATGATAATCCAGTCAAAATTGTGCAGAGGCCTGGAGAGAAGTGTCACGGCAGGACGGAAAACTTGGATCAACCTTTATTCAGTTACAATATATAATTATTTTCTTAAAATGTACAAGTACTTTCTTTTTTGTCTTCAAGTTGAAACCAAAACTAAGAAACAAAAAATTGAAAAAAAAAAGAAAATCCCCAATCCAGTGGTTGAGAGTTCTCCTATTGAAATGTGTATGGGGGTGTTCTGCGGGCAAGGAAGGATGGGAAACTCCAGGTATCAGAGTAGACAGGATCCAGAGGGGATGTAAGGAAAGGAGGGTGGTGGGGCCGGGGACAGCCATGTTCAAAAGCTGTCCACCCAGGTGCCCAGTCCTCTCTCCGCCAACGTACGATTCACTGATACCAGCTGGAGGGGCACAAGAGACAACAATCAATTAATAAAATGGTGATTTGGTAGCAGTTTGCATTTTCCAAGATGTGGTGTGTTTACACTGGTTAAGAAGTTCTACTTTCCTTTTTACTATGATACGCATTAGGAAATAATGTCAGCATTCAAATATTTATAGATTCTGTCTCCACTCCTTGATGGCAAACGTACCTCATCTCCAACCATGTTCCACATTTGCACCAACGGGACACCAGTGTTGTTGTCATAGTTCGTAACCTAGAGGAGAAAATAGACTGCTTTGTAACTCCTAACCCACAGAAATATCTGTCCAGTGGATAGGCTTCTTCATTCACCTTTTTAGAATGAATATGAGACTTGGGTATATTCATTATTGAGCTAGACAAATCCAACATTACTGCCAATAAAGTAGAGATTTTTGCAAGAAAGTAAAAACGACTTGGCTATGGGTCAGCATAATTTTATTTCACGTCTTAAAAGGGGGATTCCTGAAGACACCACCAAGGGGAAGAATCAATATTGTACCACAAACTGGTATGAAGCATAAACTGAACTCTTTTCAGTTAATGCATTAAAAGGATGTGGCAAACTGGCAATATACATATACCCACCCAGCTTCTCCCCAAAGCCCCCGGCAACTGTATCATTGTTTCTATGCATTACCTGTGCAAGCAGGGCAACTCCTCTGGTCATCTCCTCAAGTGCAGTGCTGGCCTCGGTAGAAAACCTATCCTCTCCTGTATGGTGTAATGGTATTGCCGTGTTAAGAGCATTGATGACAGTTTTATGTTCCATCATGCACAGGAATTTACATTGAGATGTACCATCATTACTAGTGTATTGACCACCATTACTAGTGTATTGACAAGTGGTTAGAGAATTGTAAAAGTAAAGTATTAGTATGGGTATGATTTGCACCTGGCAGAGGAACGATGTTATCCAGTAACACCTCAGCACCTTGAAACGGTAATGTTACAAAGTCCGACCTGAGGAAAATTATATTCAACAGGACGGATGGTCAGAGCACTGCAGAAGGCACCACAATTCACATTTTATTGATTGACTTGTCCATTTACCATGGACAGACCTATAAAATCCACATTATACGTATACAAGAAATTGCTAAACAAATGATGGAAAATTGACTTCACAATGATAGTTTCACTTTCCAACAGGGAGATACTTTTATTTTGGGGGGATTCATGTAATTTCACAAATAGTTGACAGATTACAGCGCAGCACTGCACACAGTACTGTTGACCAGCTCTAGCAAACATGTCTGAGTCAACCACTCGTAAGCTCCAAGTAGTACAGAAAAGAGCCTGCAAATTGTTGTTGAAATGCTCACGAGATGCGCTTGTTGAACAAATGCACCTAGATCTGGGTTGGCCCTTGGTAAGAGATAGATTCGCCATCAGCACGGTGAATATGTTCTTTAGAATACTTGTCAGTCATGAGCCATGAACTCCAAAAAGAGACCCTTTCTCTACCGTGCCGTTTATCTTTGGAACACCCTACCACCAAACATCAGATCCCTGTCCAGTCTCGCAAACTTCAAAAAGGCAATTCACCATTTGTTTGCAAGCTAGATTAATAGTTATGGGAATTCTTTAACTGTATATTTTATGTGATGATATGCATATATCCCACAATAATTAACAAATACACACACACACACGTGTGTGTGTGTATTTGTTAATTGTTCGAACCCTAGAAGATTAGCCCTTAAGGGCATCGCAATAAACCAATAAACCACTGCAGCCATGTAATTATTAACAACTGACCCCAAAGGCCGAACTCATTTGGCCCGTCAATCACCTACACATTCTTGAGCTACATTTAAAAATGTAAAAAGGCACCTACCTTATTTGCCGCAGGGTGTCGATCTTGACTCTGTCGTATCCACCGTAGTCTACGTATCGGATCTCCACCTCGCTGGTCTCTTTGAAGAAGGAGATGACCTGGGCTCTACACCAGGCTCCTTCTACTGCAGGCGCTGCACAGATCAGTCCCACTGCAGTGCATAGAGAGAGAGGGAGACAGATCTGAGTGTGCCATACCCACAAATACACACAGCGCCCTCTTCACTCACACGCATCAAAAAATAAACAAAAAAGAACCCAGGGATAGAAGGAAAAAGACCCTGTAACACACATCCATCCATCGTCGTACCCTCTGCTGGCGAGGGCAGGGCAGGTGTGCCCGGCTGGGAGTAGCAGAGGAACATCTGCTCATCCAGGCTGCGCAGGACATGGAAGGTGGGGTGCGTATGCTGCTGCACGAACATGTGGCCTGCGGAGACGATGTTCACCACGATCACCTCCACCGTCACCCCGGAGGGCAGCAGGAGCTGTGGACAGGATCAGACCACCCCCCAGTCAGCAGGGTTTGGATTTTGAAAGATGCACACATACATTAATACCCTGCATGTGGTACCGGTATATTCATTTGACATTAAGACTGCAAATGACAGACCGCTTCCTTAACAAGGGAATCTTGCAGGGTGTCTATAGTCATGTTCAGGTGACAATTTGGGATAGGAACAGGGTAGGACACAGACTTCAAGGACAGGAGAGGCAATTGTTCAGTAGCCCTCCTAATCTTTGTCACTGGTGGTTTGGGTTGGGAAGGTTCTCTGGCCTTACCCAGGAGGTCATGGGGAGCGAGGGGAGCGTGAGCGGCAGAGATGGGGGTGCGTACAGGTTGGTCAGGTCCAAGTCCTTGAACTTCTTCCCAATTAAGGACAGCGCTTTGTCTACCTGCTGCTGGGTGCCTGGAATGGTGAACAGTTAAGCCAGAAAGAGAACTTGGTATCTTTTAGCCATCAACAATATTTTGTTAGAGTAGTATCAGAAGATAAATGATAAATAAACATAAATGGAAATTATGCAAACAACCCCCCCCTCCTCCTCCTTTGAGGGTTTTGATTGAACCTTCAGGGTCCTTAAAGGGTCCTTCAGGGTGAGCAGCTAATAACAGACATGTTGTGATGGAGTGTGGCCTTACTTACCCTCTATGTGGCAGATCTGAAACTCCTGTGTGTATGGCAGGGTGGAGATGTAAATCTTTGCACCTGAGCTTTGCTTCAGGAAGCTCACGTATCGTCCCTGTTTCCCGATTAACCGTCCGACCAGATGCTGAGGAGGAGAAGACAACAAAAGGTTCCACGTCTCAGCATGGATTCATAAGAAAGAGAGGCCTGGCATGGAGACCCAGTTAATAAGAAATAAAAAGTTATTCGTTTATTTAACACTTTCATCCAAAGTGACGTATGAATAGTGCATATAGTAAGTGCATAGTAAAAAATCAAGGACAAAACTTGCACTTCCAACAGTACTATAGCAGTTAGTGTTAAGGAATATTGGCATTTTACTGGACAGTGCAACAGTAACTCATTTCAATTACAATATTGCATAACATCTGATACTAGAATACACTATACAGGAGAAGATGCATCAATCTAATAAGCTCATGTTCAGGTCTTCATAATCTTAGCCCTTGTATGAACTGGCGTGGGGTTGATAATGAATCAGCTGAGTGTTTACAGATCAGAGACTCAGTGGCCTGGTTCCCCCAAGTCCAATACTTTGAGTGAATCTTGTTGACATCTGAACGTATTGATGACGTCTGAACTTTTGATAAGTGTGACTGAAGATGTATGGCAGAGGCCACCAAGTGCCCCTGATGGAGCCAGGGTGTTCCAGACCCACCTTTGGCACCTCAATCTCCCACACGATGAGCTCAGAGTTGGCTGTGGGGGTCAGGCTGCTGCTGTTCTGGCTGTCCCCAGCCCCCATGGTGCAGCCACTGTCCACCGAGTCCATGCTGTTCACATCAGAACCTACACACATGCCAACAGAAAGGTCATTGGTGGAACTGGTATTACTGGTTCTTAAATACAAATGTTAATCTATATGCATTTCTTATATAGTACTACCCACTCAAACATACACAACCCATGTACTGTAGTAACAGAACAAACAGGTTATTATTAACCTTTAAGTGGAAGCTCTACGCCTTGTTTGCAGTGAAAACATCGCTCGGGTAACTCATCTTTGCACATCAAGTTGTCAGCTTAAAGTTACATTTAAATTGTCACTTAAACCAGCGAAGATGGGGAGAAGATATATCGATGTGGTGGCTGGGAGATTCAGTTTAGGGTTGAAAAGTGAATTGAAGCGAACTTGGGTGAGGTCCTGGTATTGGACTAGGCCGACAAAACATTTTCTAAGGAACAACAAGGAGGAGAATACACCCAGAACACTAATAGAAAAGCGTTCATCACCAGTATGAAAATGGAGGTGTAAACAAGCATGTGTGAGTTTGTAGCTGAGGGACCACGTGAGGTGCTGTACACTACTGTGAATACCGTCTTTCCCACAACTATGCATTTCTGTGAGTACACATTAAATAGGAAAAAGTGCTTGAGAAACTAGAAATGAATCCAAATTCACCTGAGGTATTGTAGAATGTACGACCATCTTTACATAAAACTGACGGGAGAGGAGGGACACGGCTACAGATCAGTTATGGGGAGCGTCCCCATATCCACCAGATGTCACATCAAATCTGACCCAAACCCTCAAGAGATTACAATGGAAAACCTCTTAAAAAGGGGGCTGGATTCTAAAAGACTGTCCTCTGGGCTATGAGGCATGAGTGGGATGTGAGCTTACCTCCGGACTGGTCCGTCTCAGCCTCGCTCGCCCCGTGAGCACCGTTCCTGAGGCCCACACAGTTGAGCCTCTTCATCTCACACATGGCTCCCAGCGAGTGCTCCCCCACCAGCGACGTCACCATTACCACCGCTGACTCCACCACCCCCCCTGAGACCCTTGGCCCCAAACATTCCCCCTCCTCTTCCAGTTTGTCCAGGCTGGCCAGGGCGGGATCCTGAGTCTCTAGCGAAGTGCTCGGACAGTGGCTATTCTGCGTGTTCTCTATTGCTCTGTCTCGCTGGCTGCTTATAGGCTCCCACACCGGCACAGACAGGCACCCATTGGGCACATCTTCCTCTTCCTGGTTTGCTGACCCCTCCCCCTTTGACTCGATGCCTATGGGAGAGGGCCAACTATCCCTTCTTATTGGCTCTTGCTCAGAGCATGGCTTCCCATTTGCCAGAGGCGTGCTGCTACTGCCAGGCTTGGCGATCTCTGAGTCTGATTTGTCGGTGTCTTGGCAGCAGGTGACGCTGAGAACCTGTGCGGTGGCTGCAGTGATGACATCAGTTATCAGGCCTGCCGCCATGAGCTCGAGCTCCGCCGGGCCGGTTCCGTTCTCCTGGGCCGGGCCTTGGGCAAGCAGGGAGTCTACAGGTGCTGGAGGTGATGGAAGGACTTGTATACTTGTCATGACAGTGTGCTGGATACCTTGTGACGATGTGGTTGTCTCCAGGGTGTGGGGCTCCTCTGGGGCTGTTCTCTGGTCCTGGGCTGGCAAGCATTCCAGTGTGTCTTTGGTGGAAAGGGTTGTGGATGAGGAGGAACAGGACAATGAGGGGGCATCTTTCCCTGAGACCTCCCCCTCTGGCTCTGGTCTCTCTGCATTGGCCAGTTCTGCTGCCAGTGGTGTAGCTGAGACCATGGCATATAGTACCTGGGAAACCACCACCTCTGCTTCTGCTGTGGGATGACTGGTTGCTTCCAGCTCTGGCTGTTCAGGCTCTGTTACCAAAGCAACAGCAGAGGGTGGGCTCTGCCCAGCGCTCTCCTGCTCCCTCTCAAGTGTGCTGGTGGCAGAGCTTTCTTCCTGATTCTGTGGAGGTGATGATGGCGTCTGTGTCACGCTGGTCCCGGCCGAGCCTAGGCAGCTCACAGTAGCAGGGTCTGTCTTCACTCTGTCGTGGAGAGGGTCGGAGGAGGTGTGGGGGTCTGAGGAGGTGTGGGGTTCGGAGGGGATGTGGGGGTCTGAGGGCGGGTGAGGGTCGGAGGGGACGTGGGGGTCGGAGGGGACGTGGGGGTCGGAGGGGACATGGGTGTCGGAGGGGATGTGGGGGTCGGAGGGCGGTTGGGGCTCGGGAAGGGTGTGGGGTCTGTCTGCGGTTGCTGACGCTGTGGGTGTGAGGGTACGGTGGACTTCTACTGGCGCCGCTCTGAAGGTGGGGACCTTCACTTCTACTTCCTGCTTGGTTGAATTTTTTCCTTTAACAATCGGGGGGGAGTCTCTTCCGGTGATTTGGTGAGTGGAGGCGGTTGGGGACACGGATGCCTTCTCCAACAGGCCATTGCTGCCCTCGGTGGGGGATGTAAGCAAGCCCATGGCCACCGCCCCCTCCTCCTCACTGTCGTGGCTGCTGATCTGCTCTTTCTTGCGTGAAATGTACCACCACCAGCCTATCAGCGCCAGCACTCCGGGCAGCGTGTACGGGACAACAGACCGGAACCTCAGCGGCATCTCCTCAGGACCCTAGCAGCTACACCTGGAGGAAACACAGACACAAGGGTGTAGAGGTTAGGCTAGTTTTGGACTAGAAAAAGTATTGGGCCTGACTGCAATGCTTTTGTTTGAATGCAGTGTGATACGGAAAAACCACAACCCCTGATTGCGAAAGTCCAAAACATGATCAAATAAACCAATACAGAAGAGAGGCAAAGTCTTAAGTAATTTTAGACAAGCTCTTATCGGAGCTGTGGTCTAGCGGGAGGCCCAATGTTTCTGAAGCTGTCTGCAGAAGAGCACATAAGGACACCAGTCCTCTAGAGTCCTCTAGTGTTCACAGGTGGGTCCTGGTCATATACATAGGATGAGAAGGGTGTGTCACTTTTGACAAGGTTCTGAGTTCATTCTGCCTGTTCACACAAATCTGACAACCAATGGCATATAGACACAAGTGTGGTTGCATTGTTAAGTTAAATGAATTGCAATTATTGCCATTTTAAGATCTGTAGTTCAGAAGTTTAAATATGATTTACGATGCCAAAAGTACAGCAACCTTTGATTTCATTGTAGCATTATCAGTAACAGTTGCCAAAACACAAAATGTGTGTGTATTAAATAAATCAAATAATCATTAGATAACTTCAAAGATATAGGCTTTATCTACTTTCCCAAACTAACAACCAAGCACACGACAAGGCCAAACTATCAGTAGCACCCAGTGGCATACAGTTACCCTTAAAACACTCATCAGCGTACTGGGCATGCCCAGTTACTCTCACAATGATTGGCTGCGGCAGACAGCCATTCCATATTTAAAAAAGAAGTCCAAGCATGCCTTTCCTTAACAGAACGGTAGAGGCCTTCCCTCTAGAAGGAAGGAATGAATCACAGGGGTGACTCTGTTGCTCCCAGGACAACCCCATTCCCCACCCTCTAATGTTAGTTGGTATAGCAGGGCTTCCAATGGCACTTAGTCTCACGCACGCACGCCTCTGAAGCCAGGACAGTGTACACCTGAACGGACTTTGACCTCTAAAGTGACAAACATGCAGTTCAGTTAAGGAAGCAGGGAGGCCATGGAATGCAGTTTCAAATAGCTATATTAAAACTATTACCTAAACATTAATGAGACAGATCCTTTCTATAAAATGGCATACACACTTCATCACATCAAAAGTGGCATTTTAGAGGCTGTGTTCAATATTCCTGGTTAACTTCTCATCGTGAGAGACAGAAATGCACTAGAGGGTCTATTACTTATTTCTTGTAACTTCCACAATTCTGGTCAGGACGGTGTGAAAACTTCAATGAAGCAGTTATGGAAGCAAGCTTACATGCCTAAGAGGCTCTAGTTATGACTAGAGTAAAGCAGGATTAGAACAGGGCGATGGATAGTAGACTGTGCTAATGCTAGTCTCAGGTAGGAAGGTGATGGGAAGAGACATGAATGTGTTAAGAGTTCAGAGAGGGAGACATAAGCCTGCCATCATTGTTGTGCCCCATTTTACACCCTTATCATAGTTAAAACATGGATGAGTGAGATTGTCATATATTTGAAATGTCTTGATGTTGTCAACATTTGGCACAGTTATTGTGAAATGAGGATCACATCAGGAAAAGTGTCCATGTTATACTGTAGCTGTTTTGCCACTGTGTCTTCTCCTGTTCTGAACTTGGTTATTGTCTAGACAGATGTATCCCAGACCAGCCTTTCCTTTATTTAAGATGAATAATAAGCATTCAAAAGAGTTTGCAGTGACAACCCAGGTAATTTAATTTTAATTTAGTCAATGGACCCCTTCATCCAAAAACTTAACAAAAGGTTTCATTAGTTATAAAAAGTCAAGAGTGTTGTGGAATAGTGTGATCATGTCTGAGTCTGACCAGCTTTTCGGACAACAGCTAGCCCATATGACAAAATAGAGCAACCGTCACAATATTTAAATTCTCTAAAATCCCATTTTGATTTTTTAAAGGTTCCCTGCCAATCAAGTAGTGTAATTTTGTATTGACTAACATAGTGACACCAAAGAGAAGGTTATTGTATCAAAGATCAAAACAAGCCTCAAGCTAAAGCTGCAAAAACCACTTTTTCCTGTATGTTATGGAGACAGGGGCCTCCTGGAATTCCAACGTTAGGATTCCAGCAGCGAGTTGGTGGTGTTGTGGGAGCAAGAATTGCTGGGATAGACTTGAAGGTTAGGGATTAGGGATGGGTCAATCAGATAGAATTAGTCTCTGACTGCCAGGACAACCCCCCCAACCCCCTGTGTCTTCTTACTAGAGTCATGCTTTACAGCATCAGCAACCAGTGTATACACACACGGCTAGTTGAGATGGTGTGCGATTCCAGTTTGTCAACAGAGACTACATTGCAGGGTAGCATTTCTACTAAGAATTTTTTTTTCTAATTTCACAGACATTTCATGTCTAAAACGTAATGGCACAACAAGGAAAACACGGGTTTCAGATGTTTATCCTATTTACACTGAAACAAAATAATGGAGCGCTGAAGCAGATTAATTTTTATTTCATGCATCTACATGGGGAAGATCGTAGACTGGAGTAAAAATGAACACATTTTGCTAATACTGTTCAATTTCATCTAATAAATAGAAGGTATATGCAGGAGACGATATTTGGGAAACCTTTATTAGTCAATAAAGATCTAACCAACATCATTTTGAGCGATTTGTCAAAAGGCCAAATAAGGACATATTGCTTCCTTGGCAGAGGAGAACACACCACATGGTTATGCCAGACCTAATAAAACGGGTTGTACAGAGGGGGGTAAGCTGCATGTACTACTTTCACATTGATGGCTGCGAGGCAGTTCCACAGATTCAGGTAGACGATATAGTTTCAAGGTGCAACGGTTGCGGGCATTGCGGTTATTAAAACAAAGTCTGGTTGTTATTTCAACGTTCACCTTCGACAAGGTTAGACAAAACGCCCACAATCGTTTGGACTTTAGTAGGCCAAAAGTGTTCAGCTAGTCTATGCACACATCACACCGCGTGTGGGACACTCCACGGCCTGTGCGAGTTAGATTGGCTGCACACTCGAAAGTCAAGAATCAAGCTGCGCTGCTATACGACCTTGGGGGCAGATAACGTAAGGGTCACAGTATAAATTGCATGTAACAAACCGTCCAATACACAAAGCAAAGGGGATTGCAGCTTATTATATAGATTCGCTGCATTTGGAACACTGGACAACATTAAACGAACACGACAGGCTCAAAAAGATAACTTAACCCGTGCATGGGTGGATAGTTATGTTGTATTCTAGCTAGATCTTACGAGTGGTAGGCTGTCCTTCATTTCTAGTGCCGGAATCTGACACCTGAGACCCTACTCTGCAATTCGATGATCTAAAATTGATAGCGTTTCCATACGTTCACCTCTGACAGATCTGAGAACCATGAATACAAGTTTCATCCAACAATGTACACCAAGATACAGCCTCGAGGCTGTGATGAGCTACGTGCATGTGCGTCCCTACACGATAAAGCTAGTTACTAACATATTAAATAAAACAGCAAAAGTATCATGTGTCACTAGCCAACTAGCAAGGTCTGGTGACAATTTATCTTGGAACAGTCGGCGGTCAAAAAAAACTGCTACAAAATATATGTCAGAATGAGCTAGAAAACAACTTGCTAGCTATGACCTACACTATCCGTAATAAAAGCATGGTAGGCCGCGGCGCATGATGAATTGCAATGCATTAAGTTAGCCGGCTGTGTAGACAATCGTTAAAAGATGCGCAGAAATATGCAAAACACCCATGCATGTCCTGTTTAAATGGCAAGATGGAACGACTGAATTGACAAGACGCAGACTGAATAGAAGCGTGTTTAAACTTGTCCATTGTCGTGGCTAAATCATTTAAGCCTCTTCGTTAACGTTAGCCATCTTCGTTGAGTTGGAATTCAGTGACTGACACTCCATTTACAACGCTGCGACAGTCACGCAACAAACTGTCTAGCTGCACAAGGTGTAGCCTACCTACATAAAATAGAGCATTACAATGATTTTAGCCTATATTGGGTAGCTCGTGACCAAATGTCGCATCTAGGACGTTATGGTCGTGATATATGCTTCTCTGCAACTTGGGCCTCGAAACCTTCACGTTAGCTTGTTAGCTGAACCTAACGACAGGAGAGCTAGCTTGTGGCTAATCATGTACATTCGCCTTTCACATCTTTCGGGCGAATTCAGGAACAATGATGAATGACCAACCCAAAAACAGTTATGTTTTTGTGTGATTCATTTAAGAGAATATGACATGCTAGCTGATAACTGCTGGTTTGCCTCTGCCTGTGCACGAAATCAAGCTAGGCTGCTCAATGACATGGAAATGATGTATATTAGAGCTGTGTAATTACGTAGACTTGACACCCTGTGTCCAACGGGCTACAATTTCGTTCAATGGGTGACAACCTTATAGTGCAACATTGTATCTTTACAAGGAAATATCTCGCGCTGTCTTGTTACAAATGATGCAGGCTACATAACCAGTTGCCGTGGTCTCAGCTGCCTATGCTATACACAGCTAGCTTGCAGAGTTCACTTACAGTATGTACGCGTCCTCCACGCCGCCACGATGAATTGAATTATTGAATTATAATGTTAAGTATTTCAAACTGTAGTCTATCCCAACCTGTCCCCGTCTGGTCTCTCTTTCTGTCTTCTCCACGTGTTGACCGACCAAGCATCGGACTCTAAAAACAGACCCAACAGCTGTTAAAACCTCGCGATAACGGCGCACACGCGAGTAGAGATTGTAGTCTCGCGAAATCACACTTAAACGCAGTCAACTTTTACATGACCAAGGCAACTACCTAGAAAATTGTTGTGGTAAAAATTGTTTTGGAAAGATGTGTATTACCGCATCAAAAGTCAGCAATCGCATGTTGAATGTCCATTGCAATTAAGCAATTCATACGGTAATCCATATCAGGAAGGCTTTTCAAAGGTTCGTATGAAAGTGTAGGGCAGGCTATCCCTGCTACACCAGACGTCATCCGACCAATCGTTTCGAAACGTTTAATTTCCAATTGTCCGAATTCATGCATTGGTTTAACCCAGACAACCCCTTTTAATTGGCCAAGATATACACTAATTATGGGGTCCCATCTCCCACGTTTTAAAAATAAAACTTTTTGGTTTGATCATTTTACTTTCCCTATCAGATTCTCAATAGACAAGACCATTGATGATGCAGCACAGCCTATTTTCAACAGGATTAACGCGGAACGTATTTTACTTTTATGAACGAATGTTTGTATGAAACAGATCAATCATGGACAATTAATTAAAAGGAATCATTTAAAAATTTGATATGACATTCACTGAACTCACCAATAATGTGAGGCCTATTATGGGAAAACTGTTTAACAGACGTTAATGCACATTACTCAACCAATTGTAACCCTTGTACAGATATGCTTTTGTGTGAACAATATAATTTCACACAAGAATGGGGATAACACTTTTATTACTAACACTGGAATCATTGAATTTTCTCGTCATACATTATACAGCAACGTACTGCTTTACAAAAAAGGGAAATATTACGATATCACATGTATGTACAGTTTAGTAAATATAGGCTACTTTTTTCAAAATCGTACACAAAATATTTACAGTGACACATAACAAAAAAAATCCTGACCAACACTCCACATTAGATTTTGCATAACATTAAATCAAACATGCAATGTTGCAGGTTATTTGTTCTTCACAAAACCCTTGACCGTGATTCAAAATAGTGCAAGTCAATCACTTCAGTAAGAAGTTATGGGCACTCAACATGCATCCAACTCAATAGACATAAGGGAATATGTTCTTGTTGCAAGGTGTACATTTCTAGTATGTATACCAATAAGATATTTAACTTATTTTTCAGATGATGAATGGCCAACAATAAGTATAGCAGTGTGGAAGTGTGATTTGGCAAAACACGTTCACTGTGGATGCCACAATACTAACATTTGTACACATAGGAGTTATTACCATATAAAAGATTTTCAGTTTTTGGACCTGAACAAAATACTGAGAGAAATGCATGAGTAGTGACAAACAATCAGACATACCTCAACGCAATCAAAATAGCAGGATGACTGAACAACAATGATGCTAAATCTATGCTTTACTATTTAAGTACTGTTTTGTTCTCGTTATACTGAAGTTTTTGTGTAAATGATGGATTTAGTCAATATAACATGTATGAAAATGTCTTTCCATTCACATAGTGCAAGCTAGTCTTTGGTGAAGTGTCCTTTTATCTGCTGCAAGGGCATCAGGGATTGATACCCTGTCTTGATGACATGCGAATATATACTAAATATGGTGTATGTAGGTCATTGTGTCTTCAACACTGAAACTGCCTCATTCCACATTTAGCTTGGTCATAACAAAAAAATGACACCTGACCATGAAACACCTGTGTGAGAAAAGGTAATTATAAACAAAGAATGGCATTTTATCCACCAGGTCAACATAATCTAGTTGTCTCTATTAAGTGAAATAAGACTTGTGCACTGCAATCAAGAATCACAAAGTATCATTACAGTGAATATTTAATCCTCATGTAGTCTTTTATATGGGCTGGATCAGATTTAGTTTGGTGGCCAAACTGTAAATAAATCAAACATACAAAGGTACACACAGGAAACATGATTCATAACAATAAAATAAAGGCCATATACTATTTACAAGTCTGCCTTGTCCCTCTAGTGTTTCTCAGATTATATTTGTATATGTCAAGTGTTAAAAAGAATAACTTCATAATTCATAAGGCCTATCTAGCTCGGGATAAGAGTGTCTGCTAAATGACTAAATGTAGCTCTACAGGTTAAATACTAATAGGCAACAGGGTATTGATGATTGTATATTTGACGATAATTAGATACCGTTTAAAATGCAGCTCTTTTCCACATGTATGCTTAGTGTGAACATGTCTCCATAATTAGTACCTGTTCCGTTTACCCAGAATACGATTTTTTTTCTTTATTTTACAAATTATACACATTGGAAAACCCTAATGAAGGCACACCATGGATAAAACGTCAACGTGTGAGACACAACATTGCCATATGGAATAGTGTGTGTATATATGTATATATATATCACTTTTTCTATATTATATATATATATACATATTTTATGTACATATCTGGGAAGAATACAATTGGCAAATTCATACAAATACACATACCAAGATGGTGAGTTAAACAATACTCCATGACTTGTGGTCATGTGACTGATGGCTCCACTGCATCTTCTTGGGTGGGAAAAGGTAACATAGGGTGGGGTTCAGAGGAGCTCAGACTGTGGGTATACTGTGGTCTGTACCTTGGCCTTCCTGTCACTGGGACTGCCTCAGCAGTACACATTCAGCCACACATCTCCAAACCACCGAGTGTAGTGTCCCTCAGGGTCTGGGTATTGTAGTTCTACGTGGCGCTCGGAGTACTAACAAAGATAAAAGGTCTCTGTTGCCCATATGTGCAAAAAATGAGGATCAACACATCCCAAACCTTTGTCATACATTGCAGCTATTCCCTACAAAATGTAATGTCATGTTCATTAACTGTGTGTATGTACATAGATCGTTTTTTAAAATCTATTTACACACAGTGTGTATATATAGATAAAAATCGATAAATTAAAGAATGACTTATTAATCATCCTCTGCCACACCTTGATGACTTTCAGTACTCTTTGCAGTTAGAAATATCACATAAAAAAAAACAATGGGTTTCTACACAAACATGTAGAAATGGGTTCCCCTGACATCTTTCCCTCTGTCTACACTCGTGCAGAGCTTCTGATAAAAATAATTGGATCGATTAACACAAAATGTAGCCAGTTCAATCAATTAAACAATCGTCAGGCAGTCTTGACCATCCAAAAAGAGACAGGTGGGGCGGGGAAGAGGAAAGAGAAAGAGTACATTGAAAAAGTGCAGCATAATGTCTGGCACAGTCGGCCAGGGACCTTTGGAGGGCAATGTTCTATCCATCTTTCAGTATTCTGGCTCATACTCTTTTCTTAATGCTGGGCCGCTTGAAGCTTCCAGCGCTGCGCTGTTTCTGCACCTGGCTGGCCGAACCGTGGCGAGTCCGTCCACTGGTGGACAAGGCAGAGCCGGGGGAGAGTTGGACATTCTCCTTGTCCACACCTAGAGGAGATGAGGAAGGGAAAAGAGAGAGAGCAAAGAATCAGACACAATGCTGACAAAGAACAAATCAATGAATCATTGACAGTCTAAATCATATTTATCATACAATTAAGACTAATGTTAACGGCACACTTCCTGTTCCAATCGAACAGCAGAGTTCACAACAGAGTCTACTAGTGGGATATCCTTTTATAATTTAGTCGCTGATCTTAATTCTTAGATTCGATTCAAAGGTTTTCAACAAGATAAGGTGCCATTCCACGGTTGACCATGTCAGTGACATTATAACTTCCTCCTTGCTATAAAAGTTGGCAAGCATTGGGACCCATAGGGGCAGAATAGACACTAGATGTTTTAGCTGAGAGGCGGATCATTGAGGCGTCACCCTTAATCAATGTTAGTGCAGCCTGTAGGTGGCGCCAAACACAAACTTAAGCCTCCCTGACAGATCCTTGATCCACTGGGAGACTAAACATCCTTAACATCCTGTCTTCTCTGAACAATCTTTTATTTGTTGATTGACTGCTACTAATGCAACTAATGCCACTGACTACTTCAGGGGTCTTTTTCACTGTTTATGGCTGTTCATTTCTCCCTTTTTCTGGTAGGATATTTTCTTAATGGAGGCGAGTGAAGGAGCGCACTTCACCTTTTTTGACCACTACGGGAGAAAGGGTAGGAGTGTACCTGGGAGGACGAGGAGGTGTGGCGAAAAACGGCAGACTTAGAGAAAGGTAGAGAGGCTTCACACAGTGAGAGAGAGAAAGCAAGAAATGTAGATTGAGAGAAAGAGGAGAGAATGGTAACATGAGTAATGAGAAAACAAAAGGAAAATCTGAAAACTGTTCATTAAAACGAATAAATCACAAAAAGGTGAATATTTGGCATGGGTAGAATGGAAAGATTTTGGCACTACAAGATGTTCAGAAAATCATAGCATAAATAATAACATGCTTATTTGCCCTTTGCTAAGACCAGGACATTGTATATTTATGATCGATATATACTGTTTTAATGTCGTTATTAACAGCTAAGGAAATGTAGTGCTTGTGACCAAGCTATTGTAAAACAGGAAAAAGCTTAGTACACAAGATGGAATACACAATGACAACAGCACACACAGAAAAATGGATATGTAAGTTACCACAACTTGCAATATATAGGCCACAGGGGGGGGTCATTAGCTGCCCAGGGACGCTCTAAAGTTGGGGTTTGAACCCGATGTTGTTTTCTCTGGCGTCTCGTCGGGGGGCTTGGGACGGGACAGTGTTGGGGACCGTCTATAAACTACACAAGCCCCATTTGGATACGCATGGAAATGTTAGCAGACAAAGCAAGAGAAGAGAGTGACTGGGTTAAAGTTCAAATTTGAGAGAAGCAAGATAGACATGCACACACACACACCGTGTTTGATGGCATTCCCACCTGTCTCATTGCATTGTTCAGTGTTAACGTCACATTCATTTTCAGTAAATGAATAGTACTTCCTTAATTAAAGAACTTCTTTTGAATGACATATCTGTCAAATTCCTGCCTGAGTTGAACTGAATTTTAAATTAGGAAGAATTGGGAAATTATTTTCAGGTTACGTGAAGACTTTTATTGGTATTTGCTATCAGCTCCAATTGCAGTTGCCTGACAATACTCTTAGGACCCCCGAGCACAGACACAACTTTAAGTGGTAAGAATTGTTAGACGAGAAAACTATTTTAGATGCAGAGTACAAGAGCAAGTTGAGGGAAAATATAAAATAGACATGACAAACCACATGACCTAGCTTCCAAGCACAAATAGTAAAAATACCAAAATGTGTGCAATGTGGAGACAGGGGCAGTTCTATGGGCGTATGTGAAGCCCTCTGTGACATGCTTGCGTGTAAAAAGGGCTAAACAAATACATTTAATTTGGAGACGCACGTTAGAAGTTCAGTGCAGTGTAACGCTCGTGGTCACATATTCTAAACTTATACCAATGCGGATACTGTGTGTGTGTGTGTGTGTGTGCGCTGACCTGGCGAGTGCTGGGAGGTAGCCAGTGAGGTCATGGAGTTGGAGAGGTTGAGGTTGGCGGTGATGCTGAGCTGGCTCTGGGTGACAGGTGGGTAGGGGGAGGTGGGGGTGCGGAGCTGCTCCTCCACCCTCTCGTCCTCCGTGCCCGGCAGGTAGCTCTCAATCAGGGCCTCCAGGAACTTCACTATCAGCTCGGCGTAATCCGGGATCTGGGTTTGCTAATTGTGTTGACAGGAAAGGGAAGAGATTAAAAGGGAGATAAAGTTAAAAAGGAAGGAAGAGAGAGATTGATGGAGAGAGAGACAGTAAGAGGCAGAAAAAGACCAATAGAAAGGCAGAAAGCGAGAGGCAGAAAACGAGTGAGACGAGAGTGAGAGATTTAAACACAAAATGCCAATACAGTCCAGCACCCTGACCTACATCACAGGTGACAGTGAATGACAGCTTTTGGCTCGGCCTGAATGCGCTTCCTAAGTATCAACCAAAGAAGACGTGTTTCCTTACCTTTAAGACAATAGGGTGTCAGCACTATACAGAATGACAACCTAGAAGAAGTACAGGACTCCTAAGTACCCAATTAGAGCTCATTTTCCTGACTACCATGAGGGCCACAAAATGCAGTCAAGTAACTAAGCCATGAGTACTGACACTTAGTTAGTACTGTGATGGTTCACTGGGATAACAGTTAACAGGGAGGGATCATAACAGATCCAGGTTAGGCCCAGACTTAGGTCAAAGTAGAGCTATCCTAGATTGTCCATTTCCTACCCCAAGCAACGCTTTTCTCCCTGCTGCTCAAGGCTCAACACAACAGTCATAAAGACAAACTGAGCTGGCCATAGGGAGGTTAGGAAGAAGGGAGAGAGGGGAGGACGGTGAAAAGGCTCAATAAATCTCCAGGCAATCAGCAGGCCCCCTGGTGCCGGAGGGGGCTGTTATTGCTTAGCGGGCGGAATTTCTCTACGGGCCGCTGTCGGTTCCTGGCTACCTTGGGAAAATGAAAGGGACATATGAGGGGAGCTATGAATCATACCTTTGAGAAGGGCCCGGCAAACCTCCAAAGTCCATTGAAGCCAAAGCCTGTAGATGGAGAGGGGGGGCAGAGGCACAAAGGAAATAGGGAGGGAGAAAGAGAGAGGTATGGAGAGGGAAGGAGAGGAAGAGATATAATTATTTGTGAATGATTTCACACACATGTAACTAGGTAGAACTGTGAAGGACATTTAACATATTAAAACATTTTAAACTAAAAATGTTAACGGAAATATTTAGGTTCAATATGAACATGAATCTCCAATAGAGAGAGAGAGAGAGAGAGCGAGAGAGAGACAGAGAAAAGAAGGGGGGCGACGGGGGTTGAGGACAAGACTAAATAGCTCAAGACAGAGACTGTGACAGAAAGCAAAATAATGTAAGATAGAGGAAAAGAAAGAAAAAGAGACTGTACTTTGTAAGTAGGAGGGCTGGTACTGTGGGGGTGACTCTTCATGGTAGACAACACTCTGGATGATGCCATGGATGGGGTTCAGCAGGTTGGCATCCTGGCACATGGACAGGAGTGTATTGATCTTGGAGTCCAGCAGATTGTGGCTGGAGAAAGAGGGCATTCATTCTGAATTCATAACTGCCAAGTAAAGCACAGGCAAATATGTATGCGCTCACATTCTTGCGCGCACACACATGCATGCATAAATGTATAGGCTATACATTCAGAGAACACGTCTTCTTTGGTTGATACTGAGGAAGCGCATTCAGGCCGAGCCAAAAGCTGTCATATATACACGTCTTCTCCAAAAGAAGACGTGTATATATATATTGTGTCCCTATTTCTTTACCTGTAGTAAAAAAGCCACTGCACACATTTCAATCTCTCAAATACTGCCAACATTAGCCCACTAAGTCATTAAATCCCTATGTATATGAAAGAAAACAATCTAGAAGCAAGGTGAAGTTCAGTTTTGCCTTAGGAAAGTTACTTGCATGGTTTACTTACACAACAGGAAAGACTTTAGGGAAGACAACACTTGCTTCAGCCAAATACTCATACAAGATTCTCTGGTCAAAGTCATCCGTTGTATATTTGACCTGGGTGGCCTAAGATAAACAACAAAATAAATGGTTCAAGTAAAACAGCATTATCTGATTTAGACATTAACATTCATTAGGAAATCTAACTACAGCACTGCAGTGAAATAATCTAGCCAGAAGACTAGGGTTTGAGACAAATATCAACAGAAATGGTACGTGTCTGTGCAAGCTCTTAAGTTCTGACGTTGCATGTGTCCAACTGTATACATACAGTATGGGAGTATATGCGTGTTTGTGTACATACACCTAATGTATGTAGCTGTGTGTGCCATTAGAGGAGGTCCACTCACCAGCACAGTGAGCAGGAGAGCCTGTACTTTAGGATCAGTCAGCACCTCCTCGTCCAGGAGAACGTTGGACTCTGATACAGACACCACACGGACATGGGAGTTGCCTATTCTTTGGCTCTCTGAATGGGACAGTAGAATGACAATGCAGGGATATTCAACAGTCAATTTACTCTTGAATATAAAACGTAACTGCCTCCCATAGGTACTGCCTCCCAAGTTCCTAAAATAAAAGCAACATCCGCTTCCTTTAATACTTCAACTTCCTAATTTAACCCAGTCGAAGTTAAACTAACCAAAAGCTATATCATCAGAGCTCTTTAAACCTACGCTTAACCACTAACACTAGGCTCAAGCCTGGAAGAACACACCAATCTCATAATTGTTCTCTCCAACACGCCTGATCTTGAGAGGGGTGGTCATGCCGGACTCTGTCTCTTGTCTCTTTGGTGCTTTGGAGTCCGAGATGAGGTGGTCGAAGCTGTTCCTGGTGCCTAAGAACACAAGGAAAATACAGCTTAAAAAAAACTTAAGTGAATTCTGAGGACATGGTGTCCAGTTAAGGGAGGCCATACCCAGCAGTTTCTTGGTGTTGGCGTGGGAGGGCTGACCCATGTCCAGGCTCATGGACTTCCGGGTGCGGGGGCTGACCTGGCCCACCGTGGGGTAGTGGTGCGGGGTTAGGTAGCGCTCCGACACTTTGGGAGAAGCCCACGGCTGGTTCTCTCGTAGCGTCCTGCAGTGTGGTGGTTGGACAAACCCTTTTATCAACTCATCCCAGTTCACTTTCCCCTGACCAGGGAACGATTATGATAAACGTGCTCCAACTCAAGATGACATTCATGAATACAAATAAATTAAAAAAAAACGAATGAGAATTTATCTTATTCATTTTACCTGCAGCTCGGGTCACTGTGGTAGAGAGAATAGGTATCCATGGTCACATTTTCAATGTCAGACAGCAGGAAGGACTTCCTGTGTTTCAGGTTGCAGCGACTGCGAACTTCCTCTGACACGGTAAGCAAGGCTAAAGACCAGGAGAGAAAACTGTTGTCAGAGCATATTGCTGAATAAGACAAAGGGAGATTGATTTGCTATAACCCATTATACTGGCGCCCAGATGACTGTAGTGCAGTGTTTTAGGCGGGAGTGCAGTCGGCTCTAAGATAAAGCAAACCTCTTAATGACATGGCAACGATCACATTAGCTAATCCTAAGTGACAAAATGCCAAAAAGCACTCATTGACACATTCACAGATTTTGATAGCCACAACATGGAAGTGTTGACACAACCAAGAAGAGGCACTGGCATCTCTGTGGCTCACCTGCTAGGTAGGCCACACTCTGGGTGTTGACCTCAAACTTATCGCAGTTGAGGTGCTTCCCCACCAGAGCCAACAATGTGTGAAGGATACGCACGGTTCGTGCCACTGTGGTGGGGGATGGGTGCCTGTAACCTGTGGGAGAACACCCCCACACACACACAAACACAATCATGTTTAGCTGATATCATATGTAGTCATTTTCAAACTATAAGGCGCACCGTTATATAAGCCGCAGTAGCTAAATTGAATGATGTGTACATAAATAAACCACACTGGACTATAAGCCGCAGGTGTTTTAATGTTTAATGACCCTATGCAAGGGTTCATGCACAGAGGGGATTGTCGGGAAATAGATGGCTGCTTGACGAAGTTCCCATTTATTAACCGTTAACTGTAAAAATCCATAGATTAGCCGCACCGTTGAGCCGCAGGGTCGAAAAATGGGACAAAGGGTGCGGCTTATAGTCCGAAAATTACGGTAATGCCAACATTTGTATTATGTTCGAAATCAATGCAAAAATACTTTTAGACCCTACTGCGCAAATATATATACCACTCAAGACTATAAAGAGAGGCAACACAGCCCTGTAATTATTATATTACAGTGTTTCCCACACATACACTAATTTGTGGCGGTACGCCACAGAATCAACCCCGGCCGCCACATATATATATATTTTTTTAAAATGCTGTTTAAAACTCGCAGCGTATTTGTTCAGCTGCATTTCCTTTCCCTGCTCTACCTCCGTCTGTCACGCGTCTCTCTCACATACACACACTCCAAGGCCGTAATGATAATACATATTGGGGGGGGGGGGGGCATCCATATAAAAAATATAAATGTGCTACGCAACGACAGGCTACCATGCACGCTGTCCGAAATTATCATAAACATTTTTAATTCGTCCCCCCCAATGTCACTCCATTGCTACGGCCTTGACACACAGTCACAACGTCAGCACACATTAGCAACGACGTAGATCCGCCGGTCTTGTAAGACAGACAGCGATAACAGCGACCCCACCAAATTGCTTTCTAATCTGTGGGAAACACAGATTATCCAACAAAATATCCAACAAGAACAGAACAGAGCTGCCAAGCTTGGTGTAACTGGCGCACAAGGACACATTGTCAATAGGCCCTGTTTGGGGCCATGACCGATTTGAGACACAGAAAAGACAGCCTTTCTCGACTGGACAAGTCTGGCAGACCATTTATTTTCTAATAAGACATTCCTTACAATAAGTAAGATCTATGTAAGATTGTGAGGGGAGAAATCTTGGTAGGCACCAGATTTTCAATGCTTTTTTTAACCTCTGATATCATTACATTTGATAAATGACTGGATTTAGCACCCTTAAAATACACATTTCTTAATGAATTACTTATATTGACGTATTATTCACTGACACTTACATCCTCATGAATGGATAAAGCCTGGATAATCAGTTACAAAAAGGCCCTTTGCCAGTCCTTCATTTACAGCTTCTGTGGAAAATTGAGTGTGCTGCCAACTTACCCTTAAGAAGGTGCCCCACCAGGGCAAAGTTGAAGTTGGAGCTGAAGTTGAGACCCACAAAGTGGTCCATCTGCTTGCAGTGCCATTCCAAGGGGCGCCTGATCTCCATGAACACCTCTTCAGGACTCTGACCAGACAGAGGAAGGGATGGATGGGGCAATGGAAAGTAGTAAAGGGGGTTGAGGCAGAACGAAAGAGGAACAGGAAACAGGAAAATGTGAGCAAGCAGGTTCTTCCAACACTGCGTAAAATAAAGTCTGGTAACCTGTTGTTACGTCCCCTAAATCATGTCTGCATTGTGTTGAAATTGTCCGACTGAACAGAAAGGGCGAACCAATAGGGCGAGTTTCATTCGCGTATTACATCGTCTTACCCACAGGCTACATGTGTTTTAGTGTGTTATTAAGTATAGAGTTAGATAAAATCCTTAAGTGGCCTAGTTAGTGCGTGTGGACAGCAGATTCTCTCTCTAAATTGAGTGTGTCTGTTTTACCTTATCATTGAAGGCACGCGAGCTGTCCAGCGTGTGGAGGTTCTGCTCGAGCAGGGCCGTCCCAGCTGAGTACAGGTTGACCTCATCTAGCTGGAGCACGGCAACTGCTACCCAGAACAGAGCCTTGTGCATGGGAGACTCCTGGAAGGACATGATCAAGTCACCACCTCTGCATCAATACACACAAGCGCGTGCACACACAGACCAACATCCAGGTAATCCCAAACACACACACACACACACAGCCTATTCCAAGGACAGAGGTCCAGATTGGTGGGACTCAACCACATCCAAGCATGGTTTTATGACTTTAATATTTGTCTTCAGAAAAGAGCTATACAGTTCTGTTCACTGTAGTGTGAACTGTAATCATATTCAGTAAGGAACTTACATAGAACCATTTGCCATTGGAGTACTGTACCTTGCTCAGAAGAGGCTGCAGCTTAGTCAGAGAGATGACAGTAGCTTCAATTAAAACCTGGCTGTTGTAATTATCAGGTCCCTTTAAGCAGCTCTCTAGACCCTGTAAAGGATGAGAGGAGACAGAGGAATTTGCGGTGCATGAAGAAAGGGAAGGCAACTCCAATAATACAATGATAACTGCAGAAACAGAAGTGCATTCATGAGGGTGTCAGATTATTCTCTGCTAAACAGGACCATCAGATACACACTGCGACCTAGCAAAACACATGGTGTGTCAGATTAGGTACGTTTAAAGCCAGGATGATGAAGTGCTGCTGTGTGCGTGCTGCCATCCGTCAGTGGACTTCAGAAACATACCCGGTCTATGCTGAGGAGGGGACTGGCCTTGCTGAGGATACGGATGATCTGTTTGATCTGACTGTGGGTCACCCTCTTACTGATGCAGCCAAACACGACTAGCGCCCGGGGCTGCAGAGAGGGGTTGTACTGGAATGCAAACCTGGTGTGGGACGCAAGCACGCAAACAAAAGGTGACACACACACGGTGACAAAGACACACAGCATGAATGATAGTGGTACATCGCATTTGGATGGACGGGTATCATTAGCTTGAGCGGGTAAGGTTCCAAGTGCACATACCTCTGAGCCAGCTCAGTCCACTGGTCCAGCCACTTGCAACCTGGAATGTCCCTCATGCATGCCTAGACAAGAAAACATACAGAATTAGACTTTGAGTTAGACTGATCAAGCATAGCGTGTGTTATGTGTATGTCTCTGTCTGTGTCGATGCATCTGTCTGTTGGACTGTTTCCACCTCCATGATCTCCAGAAGGGCCTCGGTGACCGTCTCCAACGAGGACAGGACAAAGGTCTCTCTCTCGTAGGAGCCCGGGGAGAAGGAGCGGTCGCGGTAGCTGGAACGGAAGGCGATGACAGCGGCGGACTTGACCTTGCTGATGCCAAACAGCAGGTAGAACTTGGGCAGGGAGAACTCTGTCAGGCTCAGCCGGAGCACCTGTTTGGTTTCCTCTGAAAAGGACGGATGGAAAAAGCCTCCGTCAGACAACGGAACACTGCACAAAGAAGAATGTATGACGCTTAAACAAAATCATAAAGCCCCCTCGTAAAACCATTTCATGGTTCACTGCTGGAACAACATTCCCAAATTGTGTTGAATATTATTATACATTTTCTATTCAGTAAAGCATGGTGCAGCACCAGGAGACATGGCTCTGGAAAATGCTACTTGACCATACATATATCCTCAAGTAACTGGGATTAACATTTTTACCATCAAACAAAAACATTATTTGATAGCTAGCCAAGATAGTAGACTTTCAAGCTAGAAAAGAAGCAATACAAATTGCAAATGTATTTACAAATGTTCGTATTAAAGCTCCATAGATGTGATGAGCATAGCCTAAAGCTAATGCTATCCCAGGTGGGGGTAGTTTGTTAGCCAAGCAATGGGGCCTCACCACTGAAGTTAAGCTGGGAGCAGGTGCAAAGTGAGTGAATGATGTTGATAACCAGGCCATGCGTGGAAGCTCGGAGGGACAGGGGGCCCGTGGCCACCAGCAGCGTCACCACGTGAAAGAGATAGGGCAAGTGAGCCGCTACGTCCAGGGAGTTGTTGAAGGACAGCATCAGCATGTAGCGTGCCAAGATAGCGATGTCATCCCACATTAGGTGCTGCTCCAGGGTTGGGGTGGGTGACAGGCACGTCTTGTCAATGATCTTGCACATTCGACCAATCACCTAGCCCGAGAGCACAGACAAGACCAATGAAAATCTGCAGTTAAAAACCCCTCACATCACACCATGTCTCGTATTTATGACCAGGTTGGATAAACATCAGTCTAGAATACTGCTTTTCGTGTACAGTAAGGATATATGTTGACCTAATAGCAGGCTAAGAAGGGACACTGATTATCTTAGGTCAAAAGGAGGCCATTGGCTCAAACCTTGGGTGACAGAGGCCAACATAAAAACACAATTCCTACATTGTTCTCAAAAGGCTGGCCTGTCATGACATCAGTAGTGGCTGGCTCATGCCATCCACACAATGCCCACCCTATTGATTGAAGTGTACACCATCAACAAGAAATAAGATTAGGGGTAAATGCTCTCAACAATGAGTCTAATCTGAAATGGGTCTATTGGCCCTTAAAAAAAGATTTGCAGTTGGGATGCTTGCCGATTTTGTTCGCTGCTCCTCAGCAAAACATCTTCACAATGACTACCATTCACTGCCATGCCTTACAGTGTATCCCATAATAGGAGCAAGGGTCTGGCTTACTATTGTGTGTCTGGTCTCTGTGTGCTGTGTTTGTTTATTTCAGTAGGAGGGAGAATTGAAGAGTGCACACCCAGACAGATGATGGGCATTGAGTGGAGGACTTTCAGTTGGGATACTATAAGGACAGAGACAGGATTCTGAAGCCGAAATTGGTAAGAAAAGTTACATTCAATATGATATGAATATTTGTGTTAGTGTTTCTTTCAGTTCAGGGGTCGTTAGAAACTAATTGGACTGATCAGTCACTTTCTGTAATTTAAACACCAGGATTTTACGAGACTTAAATCTAAGAGACTAATGTGTTTGACATGTTAACTGCAATGTTCTCTATATAAGAGGAGTACTGAGGTTTTGGAGATAAAGGCAGTGACAATCCAGAGTTCATTGAGGACAAGAACTGACAGGGGAGTCAGGTGGCTGAGCGGTTAGGGAATCGGGCAAGTAATCAGAAGGTTGCTGGTTCGATTCCTGGCCGTGCGAAATTAAGAGCCTCTGCTAAATGAATAATGTCTAAATGTAAATGACATGTCAGTCATAAGTTGAACACAAAGCTGTACTAGCAGCAGAGACTGACAGGGACAGTAGGTGAATTAGCACGAGACACTGACCAATAAAAGATAATCTGTGTTTCACGAAAAGACAGGTATGGGAAATGAATTACACCTGTAGTAAATATAATGTTGCCTTACTTTGCATCAATCTATACAAAACATTTGTGAGTGGCCTTCAGAAGCTGACAAAGTCCTAGCATGTCCTGACTGAGATGATAGAGATCTCACCTTGCTGGATACCAGCTTGACATTCCCAGAGGCTAGAGCTACAGCTGTGTCCGCCATGACCTCAGCCTTGATGGAGCCCAGGCCGCCTGTAGCGCTGGTCTTGATGAAGCTGTCCAACACCACATCCAACAGGTCTGTAATCTGAGGGCACAGTGGCTAGAAGTCAACATCTCACATCCACTTGGTTCTACGAAGTTGTTTAAGTGAGTAGTTGTTTAGGTAAATATTCAAGCATTCAACCTTCCTTCTGCCAAAAACGTAATTGTGCTTTATTCAGCTGAGTCAATAATGTGGAATTGTTCTCCATTGGGTTATTACCTGGATATCTGCACTGTAGTCACCAAAAACACAACACATTAATTCAGGGGAAAACTGACAAGAGAACATCCCATTATTACAATACCTTAAATAAAACCTTAATGGAAGCTGGTGAATACCAACAACTGAACGCTACAAACGGTAAAGAACCCACTATGTGCCTTTCAATCCATTTGTTTTCTTTTCCATACTGTGCCAACACAATGACCATATCTATCCGTTCACAGTATCTTGCTTCACCATGATTGCCTTTCTTTTCACTGGGCTCCAAAGCTTCTATAGTGCATTGAGTACATTCTGTCAGCCGAAAGATATACAACTTGGGGATGCCAAGCAAAGTTTCCGGATGAGGACATTGATGGAACTCTCTCTCATATCCAGGGTTATAAACTTTCCTAAACTAATAATACAGCTTGGCCAAGAGGCAGGGAATTTAGCTGCTCTTAAATATTTGCCTTAGGACAACTTCCCTCTATGATGTGTGCGAGGTAGAGGAAGCCTGACCTGGCCTAGGCTCCCCCAGATCTTAGCCTGGATAGAAGGGTACATCTGCTTCTCATTGATGGTCATGGTGATCAGCTTGTCCAAGATGGCGGTGACGCGCTGGCGCTTGGCGTCATCGTTGTGCTTGCAGAAGCGCACCAGGTTGAGCAGCCAGGGTGTCATGTACTCCAGACACAGGTGTTTCAATTCGATACCTGCACACAAACACAAGCTCAATTTACTGAAAGGTTCAGAAGGTGGAAAGTTAATAGGATTCCTTTGATGTAACATATCACGTTTATGACAAATGACAGAATACAACAGATACAAATGCAATGTATTGAGTCCTTATTTCATTAACTGTTATTGAAATGAATGACATTTCATAGAAGTTATTTCATTAACTGTCTACCAAGCCTTATGACTGAGACATAGCTTCTTACACACTGATGGACAAGACAATCAAACAGTGGCCTAAGATTCTCCAAAATGGGAAAGGTGGGTGTGTGTGAGTCAATGTGAGAGTGTTGACATGTATGGCTTTGTAATGCAAAGGCTAAAAACAAAGGAAGTGTGTCATTGTTTCCCACACATAGACTAATTTGTGGCTGTGCATCACAATGCGTTTCGTTATTATTTTTAACATTTGGTTGACGCTATTTAAAACACGCAGCGTATTTGTTCAGCTGCATTTCCTTTCCCTGCTCTCCCTCCATCTCTCGGTCACTCACGAGTCTCTCTCACACACAGCCACAACGTCAGCACACGTTAGCAACGACGCATAGATACGCCGTTCTAGAGAGTCAGCGATATCAGAGAGCCCTCAGCATTATTATAACATTATTATAGTCAGGTGGCTGAGAGGTTAGAGAATCGGGCTAGTAATCTGAAAGTCGCCAGTTCGAATTTGCCAAAGCAAATTCCTTTGCCAAACTTTCATGGCAAATAAATCCCTTTCTGATTCTGATTCCCGGCCGTGTCAAATGACTGTGTCCTTGGGAAAGGCACTTCACCCTACTTGCCTCGGGGGAATGTCCCTGTACTTACTGTAAATCGCTCTGCATAAGAGCGTCTGCTAAATTACTAAATGTAATTATTTGTACCATAGCTAAAAGTCTAGGAATGTTTAGGTTACTTTTCGCTAGGTAGCTCTACCTATGAACATGTCTTAATCTGCTAAACAAGTGGGTTCCTCTTCGTTCTTTTGGTGAGCAATCTCACGTGCCCTACTTACCGGCGTCATGGAGCCGACCAGCTAAATCATTATTTAGCACTAGCGTTGCTACCGGCATATACCTACAGCTGCCACCTCCGTTTTTCTCCTAGATTCAGACCTAGCCCAGGTAAATTGTAGAGCTAGCTAACTACCACACTTCTGTAGTAGTGCAGTAACTACTACACCCCACAATTTCCCCAGATATATTTTCAGGCTCTTTCAACTTTCTCTCAGGGTCAGGGAGAGAAAGTTGCTGTGAGAGAGCCAGCTGAAGCAACAAGTGAGGTGGACAAACAGATGTAGAAACAGGCAGGTAAGAAAGCAGGTCTCAGGATAAGGGAACTCATTTCTATACTTCAGTTTCTGGCAGATAGGACTTGAATGGGGTGTGAATTATTTTGAACCCCCCCCCCCCCCCCCCAGGGCAGACACAGGGCAACCCCCCACCCCCCCACCACCAGCACAAATGTATTTCTAATCTGTGGGAAACACTGTGTGTGGTGTGTTTGAGTGGGAGATGAAAAGAGCAAGTTAGTGAGCAAGTGAACACATGACAATTTGACAGGGCATGTACACACTGGATTTGCTGAAACCAGAGATGCACTCTTCCAGGAACTCAAGAGTGAGATGTGGCTCGTTGGCAGCTAGAGTCTTGCTGATAGAGACTATGAACAGTGTGTTGTTGGCTGGGATACACAGGCCTGAAGTCTCCAGCAGTTGGCCCTCAATCTTCAGGTTGAAGGTGCAGGTTAAGGCACAGAGGAGGTTGTACGCAGCAGACCTACATGGATCATCCAGTTCAAACAAAACCATATTAGCCTGATACAGAGGGGAGAGTTAGATTAAGAGTGTATTTCACAGTGTAACACTCTAGAAAATTGAACTTTGGGAGACTAATGGAAATGGTCACAATCAATCTTTTGCCAGTCTGAGGCCCAGCCTCCCCTTCCCCCAGACTAATACCATGTGGCTGACTGACCTGAGACTGGGGTCGGAACTACCCAGGTTGAGCAGGGCAATGTTGAGCAGTGTGCCCGGCACATCTTTGGGCCTTATTTTGGTGTGCTGAGGAATGGAGTCAGGCTGGGAGAGCTCCCAGCGGGTTCGGATGTGGATGATGGACTGAACGATGGCGTCACACTCCTGGTGCATGAAGGTGAGTGGCGTGCCCTGATTGGCCATGGTAAGGGTGAACTGGCTCTCATCCACCAGGCAGATCTCCTCAATCTCAGAGGCGTAGTACACGTCGTTGAGGAAGACAGGTTGGCCGAGGACACGTGTCCGCTCGGCCGAGGTCACCTGGACAGCAGTGGATCCCACCTGAGAAGGGTGAAATAAGGAGGAAGTGGACTTTCTTTTGGTTGACTGAAAGACAAGGCCATAAGAAAAGTCTGGCCAATAATCCCACACATTTTCCTTACTAGTTGCCTGGTAATGAACTCCATATCTTTGGTTATAATACATTTATCCTAATTTTTTTAAACTAATCCAGGCCTTAATAGGTGCAATGACATTGACTCCACCCCTGAGACTGAATTAGTCTCTCGGTTAGGTATCATGAGGAGAGAAAGTGATTAAGGACACTTGTCTGGCTCCCATTTTCTTGCCTCCCTCCCCCTAACCCAGAGCCCACACAAAGACACTGACCTTTATAGAGACCTTGGTGTCCTTGTGGGCCAACTTAAGAGCATTGTGGAAGACTTTTAGGTCTTCTTCCAAGGCTAGAGTAGCTGCGGGCAGTTTCTGCTGATCGGACTCGACGTGTTCTGCCAGCCTCGCCGGTGAGTCAATGAACTGCAGCCTTTTGCTGCCCTTCACGTTGGTCAGCAGCCTCTCGTGATACTTGGTGTACTCCCGCACCCAGGTGTTGCAGTTATAGACGTAGACAGCTGCCACATTCTCATAGGCGAAGCCGGGGAAGACCACAAACCAATTGGAGAGGAAGTCCGTCTTAAAGCGGTTGCTGGGACCTACGTGCGTGAGATCCACCACAATTTCATAGGGCTTGGCATAGTAGGGCTTGAGGGTCAGGAGGACATGATAGATCAGCAGGTCACCATTGATCTGTCCGGTCTTGAACCTAAGGGAGATCAGGGGTAGGCGGACATTAGATTACTTAGGACTTAAACCAAGATGAAATGAATGTAACAATTCAAACTCACACTACTTTCTTTTCTTTCTTTTAGTATGTGACAAACATCTGTGCTACAAATAAGCAAATAAGGTTCAAGCAGCCCCAAAATAACCTGACTCAAGAGACCAGGAGGACAGCACAGGAAGTGTGTCTGCCAAGCAGCTCAAGAGTGACTTCAGTCAGAAGTGTCACTCACTGGTCCTCACATTAAACAGGTCCGATTAAGACTTCAAACTTCTATCCTTCACTCACGCCCAGCAATCCACCACTTCATATAAAAGGTAAGTAATGCTCAATTAAACCCACAATTACATACATGTAATCAAGTTTAACATGCAATGTCTCATTTTACTAGATGTGACTGTAAATTGGGCTGCACCACCTTACTACTTTAGACATTCATAATTAACGTGTTTGTCCTTGATGTACACAACATTCTTTACATATACCACTTGGATTGGACTTGCAAAAAGGTTGGAGGTAAAGTACCCCCGGATATGGGCTAGGTACAAAAAAATTAGATCAAGTTTGAGGAGAGGGAATTTACATTTTACAACCAACCTTTTGAAGCTCACTAATTAGATGTAATTTCAATTTACCTTAGAAGATGTATCTGGGCTAATTAACATGTCAATTTGAAAAGCACACAGTTTCAATTCAACTCCCCTTTGAGACAAAGAGAGATGAACAGACTTAAGATCATCCACAGACGTATAATAGCATTTGATTATTGACAACCCTCACAATTGAACAAAATGTAACTTTTGTTTGTGTACTAATGTTCTTTCCTGATCCTTCAGGTACGATGGAAGGTTCCAAATTAGCTCTCTACGTCTTCCTTTTGGTACTAAGCTTCCGCAAAGCCCACTTGTCAGCAAACGTTACCACACCAATGAACAAAACGGA
This sequence comes from Hypomesus transpacificus, assembly GCF_021917145.1. NCBI lineage: Eukaryota > Metazoa > Chordata > Actinopteri > Osmeriformes > Osmeridae > Hypomesus > Hypomesus transpacificus. The sequence continues at coordinate 4,520,610 of NC_061074.1, forward strand.
AGCACCAGAAAGTTCTTCTACATCAGCCCAGTACGAAACCCTGCCATCAACAGACACCCCGACTAATGTCACCGGCCCAGGCTGCTTGATCGAACCCCATATTGGTATCATTGCTGTGGCCTCAGCTGGAGGTCTGATCCTCTGCTTGCTGGTCTCTACTCTGGTGCTAGCCTGCCAGGTGTGCCGTCTGCAGAGACGAGTGCAAGCTCCGCGGCCGTCACGCAGCAATGCTGACCTGGTGAGCGATGCGGGCTACTGGGGCAGGGATTTTGAAGAGGAGGGGGGGGTAGAGGGGCCCTGCGACACCAGCGTCATGTTGCAGGAGGTGAAAGAGGACAGAAAGACGGTGGAGGAAGAAAAAAACGAGAGAGAAAATAAAGAGGACGAGGGAGAGGCAAGGCCAGCCACTAAGATAACAAATGTGGATTCTGGACATGGGGAAATGGCTATGCAGATGCAGAGCTCCAGCTCTAGGAATTCTTGTTTGGAGGTCCCTGAAAATCTGGAGGACATGCCGCTAGTGGTGTGAGAGGGCATCAGTACTCCTTGAGCTGAGATGAAGACCTATAAAAAAAATTGTAATCTGCAGCAAACAGTTTAGCCCAGCTTGCTACATGGCAAAGTGTCCAGTATCCAGTATTTTTAGCATGATATGATACTTTCAAGGGTCTTTCATCGTAGTATGAGCTTCTTATGTTTTTTTTGTTGAAAATGTAATTAACATGTAACCTGCTTTGAAACCATTTCGTAGTTAGTCTCTCTTTTAAAATCATAAAGGTCAGTAGAAAGGGCGATAGACTTGACAGGGTGGTGGGGAACTAGATTTGAATCAAGTGAATAGAGCATCTCTGCCAACTGCACAAGTTAATTACCCTTGCTGCTAAGGTTCAGGATCTTAAAAGGAGGTGAGTGACTTGTCATATGGGTACGCCCAGGCAATTTAAACATCATAGCTTTAAAAACTATGGATATTTGATTAACAAAGATTAAATTAAGGACTTGGCCAGGTGGGGGGAGTTTTTTCATGATGGTAGGCATTTGTATATGCATTTTTAAGCATTTTGAATGGACGTATTCAAAACAAATGTGAAGGACCATGCCAAAATGATTATAACTTAGAGTCAAGATAAATAAATTCCCCAAGCTTTTGAATTTCTTTTGTCATATATGGCTGGGCAAAGCGATGGATTTCAGCCTCCTTGTTGCATCAATTAGTCTCTGTTTCACGTTACACAAGCTGTTTAAGAACACTTAAATCTCTTAGCTGAGATTTTGAATTCTCTCTGCATAAAAGTTGTTCTTTTTAACACCAAATTCCAAATAAATTGCTGTTTTGTGTAATATGAATGGTTTTCTTATTTCAAATTGATGGGAGTAAAAAATTTGCCACAATTCCTTTTACAACATTATTTAAAACAGTGCAGTATGAAACAGGTAGCCTGGGAAAAAATATGCTTTAAATTAATTGTACAGATAGTTTTAACAAAATCAAGTATATCCCCTTTAATGGCCTCCTATGATAGCATTGAGTGTTTTAATATAGTAAATTAAAGAATGTCAGTGTCGTAGCTGTATTACTAATATTATTACAGCCTCAGGCATTATTTAATATAGTTAATTAGCAAAGTATGGGCGCTATAATGTATATGTATAATAACTTTAGGTTAGGACAATAACAAAAGACTGCAAAGATCAAACCAAAAACTGATAACCAAGTCTGAAGTTTAGGGTTTCTTTTTTCCGGTTTCATGACGTTTCATGAAGTTTCACAACTGTTACTTCCTGTGAGCAACAGTGGGTTCCTTATTCTGACAGACTCGGGGCCCTATGCCTAATTTAACTGCTGCTTTCAGAACAGTGAGCACAACTATGACGGTGGTAAAACCAGTTTAGGTAAGTTCAATTTATATTCCTAATACACTACCCTTCTAACGTTTGCAAGTATGTGGTTACGGTAACCTTTCCTTTGTATGATGGCCATGATATACCGGTGGACTCAGTGGTAATGATAATTGTAAGACAATGTGTGTATGAACAATGTAAAGCTCTTTAAAAGTGAGGAAAGTATTTTTTTAAGTGTGAGCAATTTTATTGAATTAAAAATGAACCCAAAATGGCATAACTGACTTGTGAAGTAGACCAGCTTGAAAGTAAAACATGTTGGTATGGGCACAAATGATGTAGAGGAACAAAAAGGAAATCAAGCCTTTGTATTTCACAGCAATGCCATTTTGCTCAAACTTCCTTGAGCTTAAACATTTCTAGATCAACTAGCATGCTGAAACAGAGACATCACTCACGAATGCCAAAATTTCACCAAACATTTCCTGTCTTTCTCAATCACCCAGACACATCATAATTCTGAGAAGACAACAATGGAAGGATTGCACTTAGCCTTTGTTCTGGTTCTGTGGATGCTGCCCCTGGGATTGAATGCCACTGTGACACCTGAACAGCTCACCCACTCCACCAGTTCAAGGAATGATGAAGTCATTTTAACTGACCAGACCAAATCCTTTACACTGGACCAACAAAACCACACCCTGAAATCCAGCCAAAACCCTGAAGCTACAATAGAACTGTCAACTCAAACTTGGATCTCTGACAACCATTCAAGGCCACTCATTCAAACCAGACCAGGAACAACCATTCCAGGGATGGAATCATACTTCAACATCTCCACAAAGACAATCCAACCCAACACAACCAAAGACCAATCAGGAGTGACATCAGTTGTGGTTGTGCGAGGACAAGACTTGAAGAGAGATTCAAGTACAACAGCCACTGAAGATCCTTTCTCATACACCCCATCACAAGTTTCAATCCTGGAAATGACGACCACCTCGACAAAATCCATTGATGAACAACCAACAGACCAGCCTGCTGCTACAACCTCAGACTCGACTGACCCTGGTTCAACCGTCATGTCTGAAACAAACCCTACAACACCAACCACAGTGAGTAAGGCTGTTGACATGACTACCAGCACCAAGGGCCTCATCACTCAAGTGGTCAACACTGATATGACAGTAATTGTTTCCACTACCACTGCAGTCACAACAAAAAGAGAACCAATTGATCGACCAACAAAGGCAACAAATCAGAAAAAACCCAAAGAGGCGGGTAAGCATGGCACAGTGGTGGCGGTACTGATCGGGGGATCAATAATAATTATGATGCTCGGTTTTGTCGTAATTTTCATAAGGAAACGAAGGCGACAGAGAAAACAGATGATGAACACAGAATGGGCTGGCCCCTCCCCTTTTCTGGACGGTGTAGTTGATGATGACGACAACGGACAAGTCCACTTAAGAGGATCACAGCGTATTTCTTTAGCGGGATTCCTGCCTCAGAGGTTGTCCACGAGGCTGTCTTTGCTTCGGGAGAAAAATACAGACTACAACATGGAGGATATTCCACAAAGTACATTTGGAAGGGAGTTAAGTGCTGGACAGGTGGAACCAAGCAATGAGACCAATTTGGGAGCAAAAGAAATCAAGGATCAGGAATCTCCAATTTCAATCTCTCCAACGATCCCATCAACCGACCATGATAGTGATCCCAAGACACCTGCTACCACTGAAGACACAGCCTCAAATTCAGACCACTTAGTTGTTCACCCTCTTTCACCACCTAAAGACTCTCTACCTTTGATGGACGTTGACCTGAGTCCCCATCCTGATGCCATCCCCAGTGTACCAAACACGGCTGGTGCCATTGTTCCCCCTGCTCCCCCTTTACTCATGTCCACATATGAACTATCATGACAAAAAATGATGGCGTTGTCTCCGTGGTGTCTATGCTTTTCCCTGTAGCCACAGTCATGCACCTGAATCAGCATCTGTTTGCTTTGTCTAAAAGTGAGACTTATTTTCAAGTAGTAGTTAAGAAGTGCATTTATTGAGAACAAGAAAATGTCTACTGAGATAGGGCTGTCTATTGTTTTAGCAACAGGACCAAATTTGAATTCACTGCATACAGGCCTTAGTGATGTGCCTTTAAAAATATTTCAAGTTTCTGAGAACTGAAAACAGGAAGGCAACACACAGCAGATGGAAATTACAATTGTTCTCTTCTGCCAAGAAACCACAATATATGACCTGAAGAACTGCAACCAAATACAATTTTCTCCAACAAAAGAGAAATATTGACATATTTACACAAAACAGATGTACTGAAATACCAAGTGGGGTTTATGTGTTACACTGCTTTATGCTAAGCCTGGAACATTCTGTAAAAAACCTCTGTTGCACAGGTTCAGACCACAATTCATTCCTGGTGGATGGTGATTGTCAAACGCCACTGCCTCCCTCCCTCCTCCAGCCCCGAAGACCAGCTACCAAACCACAGCACCTGCTTTATCCTCCTCTATAAAGTCTGTCACCCGGAAGATACAGCAGCTATCAATTCAGAGCTCTGTCACTCTCTTCCCCTCTTCACACTAAGAGAAAAATGTACAGACAAGAAAATTAGGAACAGAAAAATGACTTGAGAGCTTGTGTTGTTTCTTGTTTTTGTGAGTGTCTGTGCTTGTATCTAAGTAAATGAGTGAATGAGAAAGGGCAGACGATAGAAGCTAATTATAAAACCACACAAGTATTTTCAGTTTAGACAACGTCTGTCACATCTGACTTTTTAAATCTGAACAATGCATTGACTGCACTCCATTCTATTCATTCAAACAAAGATGATGTAGTTAATGAGCTAGAGCGTAGTGGTATGACTAACCCAACATTTAACTTTGTTCCGATGTAGGGGTTAGTCACTTTAAGAAAAAGGTGTGAATGACTATTTCCTTCCAGAAAACGAACAGTTTATGAAAACAACATTTACATTTCAAACAACTGTGCCAGGGGATTATTCATCTATTCATATCTGTATCTCAATCGGAAGTAGAACGCTGATATAGGTTTGGCAACAGTAACTCTTCAAGCACCAGTAACTCTTCTAGCCCTTTCCTCTACTAGCAAAGCTGCCTGGTGTTTCCATGCAGCTGCACACTTTTGATTGGTGTTGCTTCCTCCTTTATGAGTTCCCTTTCTGAACAGATGTGCGTGAATGGACCACCAAGGTCTACTTTGTAATCTAGTCTGGCCATAACTGAACCATTTAGCCTCCTGCAGTAGCAGCAAAACCAGCAGACTGACTCCCTCACATGCAATGCATGGCCTCAGGTAACAAAATGATGACTCGTCTCACCGCAAGCTGGTCGGTGGTCCAACACAACTATCCTGTGTGTGTTTGTGATTCCATGAGGGAAACAAGCACACCTACACAAAGATACATTTATGAGAGACAGGACTGTAAGGTTGGGTGGACTGTACCCTTTGGTCTGGGTGAAGTGAAACAAGGAGCATTGCAGAGCAGAAGGGGGAGCGAAGTAGACATTTGAGTCACAAGACATTCACCATTAGCGTAGTCTTAGATATCTGGCACTGTGTCAAAGAGTGGCCCTGACAGTAAACCTTTTTCTGCGAGGGCCAGATTATTTTTCCTTTCTTTAATGTGGGGCTGGGTCGGTCTGTAACAGAAAATGACATGGGCTGGAGCAAGGCCATAACCATGGAGTCAACATTGGGGGGGAAGAAATCTGATGGGGAGTCTGAGGGTCCTGCCCTGAGAACTTTTTTAATTTTTCAAAATTAATTTATTATTATATTTGGTTGACTGTCGTAGTGGAGCACATCATATTTTATTTATATTTTTATATCAATATATTGAGGGGAGGGGGGGACCCGATTTGAATATGGGAGGGGGATTATGATTACAGCCCTGAGCCGGAGTGACTACCAGTATTATTGTGGAGATTTTATTATGATTTTAAATGTATCCATTATGCTAGATTAGTTTATTATTTTGTTATGCACCGTACATCCGTGCATATCAAGGGATATATAGCCTATTAAAAGAGCATTATTACTATCGTAATGACTTTTTTTCATATTCATTGCTATTGAAATCAAAACATTTACTTGCTTATGGATATTAATCAGTGTAAACTTTTTTTAAATAACAATTTAAAAAGTCTCTGGCATTGTTCAAAGGGCCGGTCCAAATGCGTTGGCGGGCCATATTTGGTCCGCGGGTCGTAGTTTGGGGACCCCTGCTCTAAATTGTCCCTTTGTGTTACGACTGGATAATTCTGTACCTGTCTTTTGTATTTATGCTATTATTAACCTGTTATATATTGATATAAATTAACAGATACGTAACCGATACGTACTGGGATCAATAAAGTTGTATTGTTTCAATGTTGTATATTTCTTAGGCAAAGGTATGACCATTACGAGGGCACAGTCATCATAAAACACAGGCCACTGGGCACAGGACAGTGATTCCCCAGCATCTTTCTAACTCCTGGCTCAGCACATTTGACCAGAGCGCAGTTTTTATTACAGACTGGCAAGAGGGTTCCTGCAGATGGAGACTTCAGACGCAGACGGCAGACTTCCCCTCAAAGATAAAGCGACACGCTATGCTAGCCATGCTAATGTTCCTAAACGGAGGGAAAGAGGGATGTTAAAACGAAAGTTGAACTGACAACGGTAGTAACTACCGTTCTGTATAAATGAGAGGAATGGAAATGGTGTGATGGCTATTAGTGCGGCAGTAAATGGGACACAAATTAAGAGTTGAGACATCATTAAATAAAAGCGTTTTAAAATAAACGTCTCAATGTAACAGCATGTTTTGATGTACAGGGAGGGTGTGGTGGCATCAAGAATCATATAATATATAACATCTGAACAAATGTGGCTGTGTAAACTTGCATAGTGACTATGAGCGTAGTCTGCAGTTGCAGGTGTCGGATGTAAGACAGCTCCCCTGTTAAGAGGGGTGGGGGCAGTGTTTGCCTGTGTGTGCGCATGTGACAGAGGGGAGAGACTGTTCGTGCCTACTGATTCAGAACAATGTCACCCAGCCGGGTAGTATCAGCTGCAGAGTGGCTGCCTGTACCTAAACGCTTATATACTGGGTACAAGGGTGTGTGCGTGTCTTTGTTCGTAGAGGTTTAAAATAATGTTAAAATGTCCCCATATAAGTCTCCACTGAACCATGAGGACAGAGAGTGTGTAAGAGTGAAAGGCTGGATAGGTAGAAAGACTTCCTTTTGTAGAGTGCACGGATCCTGATGTTAAAAAGATTGGAGTCAGCAGCAGCTTTCCTCCTCCCTACCCTCGCCCCCCCCTCCTCCTCCTCCCCCCACCCCATCAGCAGCAGAGTGGGCCGTCTCTGTGCTGCATTTATCCCTCCACTCCTCCCTCCCTCTTCAGCTCCTAGACGTTCCTTCCCCCCCATGCAGTGCGCGTCAGGAGCCTGCAGAGGAGCGTTGTGGAGGAGGCTGGCGTTATTGAGGGCACCTCGCTCTGCCATGCCAGGACGAAGCCGGCAGGACGGCTGAGAGAGAGAGAGAGGCTGGCTGCACAACCCAGCACCAACACAGAACTAGCCCCGAGCGAGGTGAGAAAGGGGGGGGGACAAGGGGGAAGGACAAAGAAACACCTTTGATAGAAGAGAAGACGACCGAAAACGAACTGAAAGGACAGGATACAGAGTGACAGATATTGAGCCAGCCTACAAATCAAAAAGGAAAAAAAAGAGAAAAGGAATTCTAGTAAGAGAAAGTAATGAGGACAGATAAAAACCTGACATTTAACTATCCAATCATTTTCTCTGCTACGCAGCTTGAGAGAACAGCCAGAAAGGAAAACAAAGGTGAATAGAGAGAAAGGACAGGAGCATAGAGATGACTTTCTGAAGACATGGAAAGGATCAGGTGAGTGATATACAGTTCGGCATGGAAAGAAAAACAGTGAGGAAGGCACTCTCGTGCCAACACATGCGCACATGCATACACACATTTACAGAGCTGTGATTAGTATTACCACTTAGTCCAGTAGACTGCAGTAGGATGTGTCTACGCCAGGCTATGCCTGTTTATTACTCATCTCCAGAACAAGAAACCAGCATGAGCAGCCATTACCATGTTCAATTTGACATGTCATATGTACCCCATAAACAAATCAAATGTATTTTTTTATGTTTTGTACATTTCATACCTTGTGCATTTTGGTAAAGTATGTGATCCCGATGAGATTAAATTACAGTGTGATATGACCTGAAGAAGTTTCTAGAAAACTATGAATGTAACTTGCGACAGAGGTATCTCACAACAAACTATCCTGTGCTCCCCCTCACATGCTGCATCCAGCATTACAAGACAGTCATTTGACTGTGTTTGTGTGTGTACCACCCTAAATTTATTCAGCCGGCGCCCACTGCAGTATTTCCGAGCTCTCCAACTCTCTGGCAGGAGCTCACAGTCTGACTAGGACTCTTGTCAACTGCATCAGAGCCATTAAAACAGATTGGTCTGATCCTAACCTAAAGCACTTAGCATAGTACAAATTGTTCAATTGTCAACAGTAGCTGCAAATTATGTGGGAGGAAAGAAGAGGAAGGAAGAACAGAGGAGGTGTTCATGTACCAGGGTTGATATATTTTGTTCTTAAAGATTGATGGACTGATCCTAGCTCTTCCTAGATTCGAACGGGTGACGCACACGCAGTACTAAAAGACCATTTCAGTCTTCGGCAGCCACAGGATTGATTAACCAAGTGTTTTTCTGCTGTGCCTGGGTGCTCACACAAACATTATTTTCACAAGGATGAGAAAATGTTTAAATCAGCATAAATATTTGTTTGAATCAAAGAGATTTTACTCTCTTTTTACCACACGCAATGTCCTTATATCATTGATCTAGTCCCATGTGTGCATTTTTTTTTTTAGCTATGCAATGCTATTATGTCATAAATCTTTACGTTTATTGTGCCCAAAGTTAACCTCAGTCAGGTAATGGCTTCTTACAGGTTGTCACTGCATTTCTTGCCTTTTGGACCGATACATTTTTTTCTGGAACAACCATCATCATGATCTGTATCTGTACACCCCCAAAGCTTCCAACAAGCTCCAGCATCTTTCACTTTCTTTATCATTGCAGAGCCCTCGCCATGCCCCCCCTCAACTGTGCCCCACTGGCTGGCCTGCTCCTGCTGATTCTTTCTGGGTTCCTAGGGGGCTGGGTCCTGTCCATCTGCCCCTCTGTGTGCTCCTGCAGCCGGGGACACCGTGTGGTGGACTGCTCCTTCCGAGGTCTGACCCAGCTTCCTCCCGGTCTGCAGCACAACATCCGCTTCCTCAACCTCTCCCACAACAGGTACAATTCCATCAGCATGGACCCGCAGATATGCTAACCTTGAGATGGAGAAGGCCTGTGGGCTCGGGAGGAGAGTGCACCATTCTTGGGTAGCTGATAACATTTGAACTACTTATTGTGTAAATGACATCCAATTAATACAAAAAAGTAATTATACTTTCCAAACAGCCTACCCGGTCTTGGGGACCAATTAAGCCACTATGCCCACCTTCGTACCCTGGATGTGTCCTACAATCAAATGGGCCGCCTGCCCTCCTCCCTGCCTCGGGCCCTTTGGGACATCCGCGCAGCAGGGAACCAGCTCCGATCCCTTGAAAAGAATGACACCGCCTACCACTGGAACCTGAGGGTTCTGGATCTGTCTGCCAACGAGTTGGAAAGGGTGGTCTTCATCAACAACACCCTGCCAAGTCTTCACGCGCTCAACTTGAGTCACAATCGGTTTTGGACAGTCCCCACAAATATGCCTCACAATCTGGAGAGTGTGGATTTGTCCCACAACTACCTGGTTCAGATCTTGCCGGGCTCGTTGGACCGTTTGCCCAGGTTGAGCCGGTTCTACCTGCATGCCAACCGCTTCTCCTGGGTGGCAGAGGGGGTTTTGGATCGGCTAATTGGCCTTGAGTTGCTGACACTAGGGGATAATCCTTGGGCTTGTGAGGAAGAGGAGAACATTACTAAGCTCTTGGGCTGGGCTGAGCACACCCGTGCCATTGTTTTGGGCTGTCCTTGCTACACTAGGCCGACCTGCGGACAGGCCCACATGGTGACTCCCGGGGGGGAGTGGCACTTTGCCTCTTACACGGAGCCCCCTTTGGGAGCTGATGTGCGGGATTTCAGCCGCGATGATTCCCCTGTCAGGGCTGCAGTGGTCACCTCTGGGTACCTGGCCAAGTCGGCGCTGTTAGAAACTGGAATGTTTGGGGGGGGGAGAGGGGGCGCAAACGGTTCAGGGGACCAGACGTTGGATTGGACTTCAACATCTTCCTATTGGGTCTCCACACGCACAAGCACAACAGGGCGCCCACGTTCTGCCACCAAAAAGTCAAACATGGGAAGCGCTAGGAGTGAAGGATTTGGACTACATTACCAGATTCCACGTTTGGTAACCTTCAACCTTTTACTTGCAGTGGCTGCCTTGAAAGCCGTCTAACTCATCTTTAACAGGATTGCAACTGATGCATTTTGGAAACAGGAAAGCAAATGAAGACCTATGGGGGGAACGAGTTGTAACGCTATGACATTTTATATTAAAAAACTGACTGTTACTGCCTAAGATGAATATCATCATGTGTTTTCTCTACCATCTTCCTACAAAGAAGCCGTTCCACTCCAATTTAAAACTTGAGTATGCCGTCAAACTATGTCCTTCAAATTCCTACAAAAATATTTAGGTGAATGTACTGTAGCTATTCAAAATCATGACAGATACTACTCAAAAGCGCTACTGTTGGTGTGGCTAAATGAATGCTCAACTCTGTATAGCTGATGCTTGTCATGTGACAGATGCTACTGCATTTTATGGTTTATATGAGATAAAGAAAAAAACATCAACATCTGGACAGCATTTCTGTGTGGTTTGGTTGGAGTTTCTTATTTGCGGAGACTTCTTGACAAAGACGCTTATCTAGATGAGATCATAAGCCATTTTCTTGGCCTTTGCTTTCATAGATACAAACACACACAACTACTTGTTATGCACTAATGTAAATTTAGGGCCAATGTCGATAATTCCTTCTAATCTTTACAGCCTAGACCATTAACATAGACGGAGAGAAGACACTTGAACTAAGAGGCTTTGATAAGTTGCCAGGGGTGAGGGGGGGATATTTATATTAAACCTATACATATCTTCGTTGATAACACAAGTCTTAGACATGTTGATTCAGTTTTGAAAGTGTTTTTTTTTGCCTGTGGTAACTCAAGTCTTTTAAGCAATATCGATGTATAAAACTGCTCTGCATAAAGCCAAAAACCATAAAAAGAGGATGTGAAAAGGCTTGCAGAAATTTAAATTGAGAGACATCTACTCACATACATGCTATCGAGGGGAAAGCTCTCTCAACCTAATGAGGACAAAAAAGGGACAGTACCCTTAAGCCCAATGAAGACTTTGGTTTGAATATCTTCTCATTTTATAATGAATCATTTGTTATGCAATTATTATTTGCACAATTCTTTCATGAATAAAAAAAAATAAATGTCCTGCGCTCCCAAAATGTTTGAAGAAGCTAAAGTGAACAGTTGAGAACTTTTATCTTGCAGCAACTTTATTATTGTTTAAAAATACAAAAGATCAACATCCATTTCAGTATCATAGAGTTAGCAGCAAGTTGTCCCATCAATTGGGTCCTACAGAAACACAATAATTCAATAGAAAGTAAAAAACCTGTGTCAGGTTTTACCTGCGAGCAACGTAGTAGAAGACAGGGTTGCCAGTCTTGGAGGTGCCAGCTTGGTAGAAGATGTTAAGGGTCTTTAAGGCCTTGAACTCCTCTTTCTCATGCACCTGGTGCCTAGGAAAATGAGCCACAATATAAAGCACTTTTAATAATCTGCACATGCACCAACAGATAGTATTTTGACCAACAGTCCACATCATGGGGTTAAGGGTATAACAAATATTAACCTTGTCATGAACTCCTCAAACTTGGAGCTGGTGAGGTTAAGACTAGACCAATGAGTGTCATCTACCGGCTTGTGCTCAGGAGGACCCAGGTAAGCAAGGAGGGTGGCCATTTTGTCAAAAGGTCGCCTGCCTACTGCCTTGTGGTCTCTGTAAGGAAAAGTGAAGAGACAATCAAAATAATTTACAAAACAACTATGAAGATATATGGCTAGGTAGCTTCACAATTTAAAATAGTTTGTTTCCATGAACACAATTTTCATTTTTGAAGTGTAATTTAACGTTACATGAGTACGTTATTTTTCAGACAATTTGATTTGATCTGCTGCTGTGTCAGTTTCAGATATAATTTATTAAAACCAGGTCCACACTTATCTAGTCTACAGTTGTGAGGGCAAGAGAGAGATACAGAAAGTACAAAACTCATATATTTGACTCGTTAAATCAGTTTACAATCCACATTTTAACATTCTTTCAAAAACATAAAATATCGTTATAGTTCTTAGTACAGTAAGTTAGACCTGACGATAGCCTCAGGGTAATTACAATATCTTAAGAATAGTAAAAAAAGCATTTCATTTTGTTAGTATTTTGCCAGCTGAGACAAATACAAGGAAACACCAATAAGATGCGGATGTGTTGAGATGATGGGAAATTATTTTAATATCTTAGTGGCTCGTGATTTGTCAGATGTTAGTCAAAGTCATTAGTGTGCACACACGTTTAACTTACATGTGCTAATTAACTTGTACTGACCTGTTGCTGGATAGATACTGGCCTATCCTCTCCTGATTATTCCACAGTAGACGGTGTAAGGCCAGTACATTGCCATCACTGATGAAAGACAGGCTGTGGTTTACTGAGTCACTTGGCGGAGAATCAGATGCGATGTCCAAAAAAAACCTTTATGATAATATGGGTGAAAAGTGTAAATGTTCAAGATTGACAACATGGCTTGTTTCCCATCTAGATTGAAACCACCTGCTCAATTCATAAACTGAGATTCCACAAGCCCTGTATAACACATTATAAAACTAAGGCAATTATCAGCAATATTTTCAAAGCTAATTTGAAGTACAGTTTCAACAGCACATCCTTGAAGCTTTCAACAAGCTTTTTTTCATAATGAATGATTATTTAGCCACAACTTAAATGTCTTAAATGTCTTTGCTAAAAACAAAAATATTGATGGTTTACCGACTAGCTGCATCAAAGTTGCTTTTCACAAAGTCATTAAAAGGCCTCATGTGCTCTTCCTTGGTGAATAGGACATGGTTGGCAATACTCTGCAGAATCTGGAAGAGAGACGGAGAGCAAGCTTTAAAACATAAGGAAACATAAATTGGGATGTCTGTAGTGTCATGCATAGAAACACTGAAGTGCACCTTAGACATGAGCTTGAGGCCTCTCTCTATCCTGGGCAAGGGCTTCTTGTCCAGGATGCCCGCCTCGTAGGGTGACACAATGGCGGGGTTGATGAAACGCAGGAACATGGCACTGCCTACTGCACCAATGCTGTTCTGGGGGAAGCGCTGGCTAACCACCTGGATAGTGTTTTAGGTGTGTGGGGGTGGAAGAAGGCGGGAGGAGAGTGTATCAGCCATTTTGGTTGGGCTCAAAAACAAACATGAGGGGCCAGATCTCTTACAAAAGCCTTATGTTAAAGACAGCAAGAGCACAACAAAGATTGAATTTGAGAACAGCCAGAGAGAGAGAGCGCATGAGAGTGCGCGCAAGAGAGAGGCAGACCGACATTAACAGAGAATAGACAATACTTCCTCAAACAGGAAAGTGAGGATTTAAGAAAATGTACAGGATGCCAGAAGGGAAGGAGAGAGTACTTTTCGTTATATTCAGAACAATGGTCAAGAAAATGTGCATTGGGGGGGGTCAAATCATGACAGCAAACGGTCAAGAATAAATACAGTGAAATGTGAAGCCATGACTTGGAGAGCTTTGCAGCAAAATGAACCAACATGGCTACCATCTATACACGTACATAGCTAACGTTAAATAGGAAAAGGCAAGTTTGTTTGCGTGTATAGACACATACTACAAATAGCAAATTCAGTCCACAAAACTGGTTCAGCAACCAAACTACCACTAACATGCTTTACTTACACAAGGTCATACACCCCTCTATACACAAACACAGTCATGTTCAGTATAACTTTAAAACCAGTGGTGTGACGGCATTTGCAATCCAGGAATATGGCCACACCATGTCTAATCCCCATGGCCTCAAAAACAGTTCAAACATGCACCCCTTGAAGGCGAAGAGAAAACCAAAAGATCAACATAGCCAAGTAAAGGAGTTAGATGTATAATCTGTAGAAGTGGGATTATACAGAAGCCCCTGTCAGTTCAGTCATCTTAAAATATTATTGTGAGGAACTCCCTACTTCTCAAGTAGAAACCAGAATAGGCCAAGACAGCCTTATTCTTTTTATTACCTTCAATAAAAATTATGATATAACTGTTCCTTGCATCGTATATAACGACCCAATTACTTTTATCTTGTGTAAGGTATGCAAATACTGTACGTAGCTAGTCACTGTCATATACACGATGATGTGTCATACAATAACACTACCACAGGATATAACACGGTGAATGTGCTCAATTGTGTGTACTGCTGTAAAATGCAAGACCTGAGGGCAGAAAAAGAAATCAATTTATGAGCAAGCTGTTAATGGTCATGACAGAAAACGTTGTGTGTGTGTGCGAGAGTGAGTAAGACACAGTGAGGGACCCCCTGGGGAACTTGCAGCAGGCACCAGGAGCACAGGCTACAAACTAGAAATAGTTAATAACTCTAAAACGGTCAATAATCTTATACGTTTATATGTTCCTGTCCCTTTAGTTTAGCACATGATGCATTGTAGCAATGCAGGGGAGACAAGTTGCTCAAGCGCACCATTGCAAACTGGTCCCACCTGGGAGTCATCTGTTGGCTACTGATGCCCACTGCAGAAAAGTTCAACCTCTTTTCAGTATGTATTTCCTCCCTAACCACCATGCTCCCACAACAATACCAGTTCCCTTTGGGAGACATCAGGGCATTTTATCCACATCGCTATGACTGATTGTGTCTGATTTCCCCACTTCAAGTCTATTTAATGTCATTTGGTTGCCAAGGTGTTGTCTTTTTTTTCAAAAACTGAAGGGGAGCACAGAATCATTCAGATGTGGATCAAACGTTGGTAACAAATTCACTCCTGGGGTGCATACAAGACAACTAGAGAGACAGAGACCGCAACAGAGAGCCACTGGTTTATTGGGTTTTGTTAATAGAAAATGGAAGCAACTTGGCATTGATATTAGTACGATGATATCAAGAAAATATCGATACACAGACTTGATGTGGGGGAGAAAGTTTTGGGCAAATTAAAAAGTCAGCACCAAATTAAACCATTCAAATAATGAAAAAACAAATGAATAGTTTACTGCAAAAAAAAAAAAAAAAAACTTTTTTTTTTTTTTTGCTTTAGATAAAAATAAAATTAAAAAAAGTGTCTGAGGGGAAAAAGGTGCTCTGAACTTACTGCTTTTTTGTTTTCCTTTTTCTCTTTTACTGTGGCTTTAGTCAGTAGAGAGTGGCAAGTAGCCTACAGGACAGAGATTAGCATAAACATGGTCACAGTGCCAGCTACACACACAACGACATAAAGGGCATATGACAGCATAACCGTATCCACTGCACAGCATGGCGTGCACACGCGTGGCGAGAAGGAAACTAGGCAAAAGCACCTTACTGCACTGTCAGTCTGTGTCCATCTGTGCACTTGACTTAAGCAGAGTGTGTTAATATGCCTTATGATCATCTACAGTGTTTGATATACAGTGCCCTCCAAAAGTATTGGAACAGTGAGGCGAATTCCTGTATTTTTGCTGTAGACTGAAAACATTTGGGCTTGACATCAAATAATGAACGTGAGACCAGAGATCAACGTTTCAGCTTTTATTTCCAGGTATTTACATCAGGATCTGATGCACAACTAAGAAAATATCACATTTTGTTTGAATCCACCCATTTGTCATGTGATCAAAAGTATTGGAACAGATATACTTAAAACATATTTAAGTGAATAAGACTTAATATTTAGTTGCAAATCCTTTGCTTTCAATAACTGCAGCAAGTCTGTGACCCATTGACGTCACCAAACTTTTGCATTCTTCCTTTTTGATGCTTTCCCAGGCTTTCACTGCAGCCTCTTTCAGTTGTTGTTTGTTTTGTGGGGTTCCTCCCTTCAGTCTCCTCTTAAGCAGGTAAAATGCATGCTCTATAGGGTTTAAGTCTGGAGATTGACTTGGCCAGTCTAATACCTTCCATTTCTTGCCCCTGATGAACTCCTTTGTTGTTTTGGCAGTGTGTTTTGGGTCGTTATCTTGCTGCATGATGAAGGCTCTGCCAATCAGTTTGGTTGCATCTTTCCTTAAATTGGCAGACAAAATGTTTGTGTAGACTTCCGAGTTCATTTTGCTGCTGCCATCATGTGTTACATCCTCAATGAAGATTAATGAGCCCGTCCCAGAAGAAGCCATGCAAGCCCAAGCCATGACATTACCTCCACCGTGTTTCACAGATGAGCTTGTGTGTTTGGGATCATGAGCAGTTCCTTTCTTTCTCCAAACTTTAGCCTTTCCATCACTTTGGTAAAAGTTAATCTTTGTCTCATCAGTCCATAAAACTTTGTCCCAGAATTTTTGAGGTTCATCTCTGTACTTTTTGGCAAATTCCAGCCTGGCCTTCCTATTCTTCTTGCTAATGAGTGGTTTGCATCTTCTGGTGTAGCCCTTGTACTTTTGTTCATGAAGTCTTCTGCGAACAGTAGATAGTGATACCTTCACTCCTGCCATCTGGAGGTTGTTGCTGATCTCACTAACAGTTGTTTTAGGGTCTTTCTTTACAGCTCTCACAATGTTTCTGTCATCAACTGCTGATGTTTTCCTTGGTCTACCTGTTCGACGTCTGTTACTTAGTACACCAGTAGTTTTCTTCTTCTTCAGGACATTCCAAATGGTTGTACTGGCTATGGCCAATGTTTCTGCAATGGCTCTGATTGATTTTCCATCTTCTCTAAGACTCACAATTGCTTGTTTTTCACCCAAAGACAGCGCTCTGGTTTTCATGTTGTTTTCACCTCTGAATACAGTCTGCATAGACAAAACCTATCTTACCCAATCTGAACCTGAGTGTAGACATTCAGTGGTATTTATTGATTGAATAATGTATGTAATAGGACACACCTGGGCAACAAAACACACCTGTCAGTCACATGTTCCAATACTTTTGCTCACGTGACAAATGGGTGGGTTCGAACAAAAAGGTGATATTTTCTAATTTGTGCATCAGATCCTGATGTAAATACCTGGAAATAAAAGCTGAAACGTTGATCTCTGGTTTCACATTCATCGTTTGATGTCAAGCCCAAATGTTTTCAGTCTACAGCAAAAATAAAGGAATTGGCCTCACTGTTCCAATACTTTTGGAGGGCACTGTAGTTATCAGTATGAGTTGATCTGTGCATCTGCCCAGAGTAAAAGTCTTAACCTGGCTTCAGAGTATAGGTTTTTAAAGTCACGAGAATATCAACTTTGTTTAGGCCTTGTGTGTGTGTGTATACCACGCATACATTTTGACATGACACACTGATGTGTTCTGATTTACCATGACCACACTTTGTGTTTATCTTGCAGACGGAGCCCAGAGTTCAGTTAGAGAGAGAATGTGGGCTTTGTGAGAGCAGTGCACAGCAGCAGTGGTAATGGACTAAGTCTTTTCACCAACCATGCAAATGTAAAAGTCTGGAAAAATGTGTGTGTGTATGGTGAATGGCTAGACTTCCACAAGGGTGTGCTTTCAATGTGAGACTCACACAGGTGAGAGGAGGAAGACAACATTATGTTATTTTCACTAGCTTGTGAAAGTCAGTATATCTAGGCCACAAGCACTCCCCAAAAAGAACATTTGAAGACTACATCAATAGGGACGCTTTTTTCACAGAAGATTGTTAGAGTGTGTTTGTATGTCAGATGTTATTAGTCTGCATTGGCCAGCTAATCGGAATCACATGTAGTTGACCGGTAGATGAAAATATAAAACGCCAAAATGTCCGGTAGGAGATAATGCCAAATAAATTAAGTACTAGCACGTAAATAGTCTAATATTGTGTGACCTATAAAATATATTGCCAAAACAACTGAAACATACTTCATGTACAAGTTTGGTTTTGCCTCCGCTGTTACGACAAAGAGATTAATGAGTTTGAAACTTTGAAATGTCAAACCAGACATTCCTTAGCCATAAAAATCCATGTATCATTTATTCTTTCATTATTCAATTGAGAATCTAAACCAAGCTTATTTAGAATATTGAAAGAAGGAATGATACACGGACTGTTGTAGCCAATATGTTTGGTTTGTAATGTTTGTGAAAGGTTGCACAGAGGCATTCTGCAGACAACTTTTACTTTTATGTTAAATGTAGGCCATTATATGGCTATTTAAAACATGTCTGGTAGTTGTTCTACATATGAATTCAGGAATATTAACGTCCATATTATCAATCAAAAAAGAAGTCTAGTGTAAACTGGCATGCGTGTGTATGTTTACTGGAGTAAGTAACAGCAGTGAGGGCAGTGGCATCAGTCCCATTTGACATTTAGCCGCATATGAGGGCAAACAAGTTTTAAAAAGCGGTAAGGCATAAACGCAAACATGCGCTTACACACACAGACACACAGGGAAGGACACACACACTAAGGCTGTGGGCTGCATGAGGGGTGGTGAGGCCAGAGTAGTGTGCTGTGGCGTCAGTCTGCTACGTACCTGGTACAGACAATGGCACACACTCCGCAGCTGAGGGGGGAACTCGCTGGATGAGTTGATGATGGCCAGGAAGAAGCGTTCTGTGATCTGGAGCAGGTTCCTCTGGTTCTCCTCCAGGTTCTCCCCTTGATCTAGTCTGGAGACGGAAAAGGGAGGGAGAGAGGGGGGAATGTGTGTTATAAAATGGTGTCCTATGTAGCATTAGAGTGCTCAGTACTACTGGTTTGTGGGGATGGCACCCTACCTGGTGGGGTCTACTTCAAAGCTGATGTTTTCTGGGGTGGTGATGACCCCTCGAAGCAGAGGTTCTAGAAGCTTCTGTAGGTATACAGCACCATACACCTGACAGAGTGGGAACAAATGAAATACAATCACAAGTTACTCACAGATGTGTCTACGTCCAGCTAAGATGTCAATAATGAGTGTAAAAGAGTATCCATCTTATGCATAAACGCAATGAAAACACATTCTGGCCCTGGAGGTAAACACACTGCTGGTTAGGCTAGTTGGAACACTCCTGAATACATTTCCACTGTCTTCTGCAGCTTTTAATGATAAGCTATTTTGTAACGCTTTTTATTAAATTGTTCATCATTCTCTTATTACAAAGTTATTGGTCTTTATTGTTCACAATGTAGCTATATAATAGATATCTACGAAAACTAAAATAAATACAAAAGCAACGACAGGCTCTACAGTACTTCTTGTATTTAGATATGAATACGACAAACGTCAGTGACGAGATGTATCAATTAGGTTGTTGTGGTTACTTTACCTTGAAACAGAAGGTCATTATTTTACTGGCCAGGCTGTTGCCTCTGAAGAGCGTCTGCATGGAGTCAGCCAGCTCCACCTCCTTGGAGAACATGTTCCACAGCAGCTGGTAGAGCAGATGACGCGAATCAAACAGCGTCACCAGCACACGCGCCAGCTCGTCCTAGAGAACATTCAACAACAAATCAAACACATGAGCAAACAACACGGTGCCATCATGTTTTCGGCACGCTGACGTGCAAGACAGATCGCTGGGGCGTGGCAGCGTACGTACCCACTGGGAACCGGGCACCACGTTGGCCAGTGCCATGGCGATGGGCAGCTCGCCCTGGTCACCCATCATGGTGACCAGCTCCACCAGCCTCTCGAAGCGGTCAGCCAGCACCGTCTCGGCCAGAGTGTCAAACTCCGTCCCCTGCTGCAGGATCTTGGTGAGCACCTCCATGAAGGTGGCCCGTGTCTGCAGATCCTTATGGTAGCCCAGACCTAAGAGAGATAAAGGGAGCAAGGGGAAGAATGGGTGTGTGTGTGTGTCAGAAGGTGGCAGGGAATTTCAACTCATGGAACGTCTCTCGTCCAATCAGAAACAGAGAAATAAGTCGATAGAACCCAATTGTTTTATTATATTTAATAAGCCTTCAAACATGGGCTTTGCCTCCATAGCTGTTGTGAAATACAAAAGCCCTAGTGGTTCGACATTGAATACTCGTGCAGCTGCCCACCTATGGAATGCATGAGGCCGCTGTCCACGTTGGCGTTGAGCAGGTTGGACATGGCGAGCACCGTGCAGTGGCGCAGGGAAGCCAGACGCCGCGACATGCCCCTCTTCCTGCCGCCCACGGGCTGGCCCTCATCCTCAACCTCACTGCAGTCGTTCAGCAGGTTCATAAACAATGTGAAGTACCTGGATGTGACAGGACATGTGCGTTCGTATGTTTACAGTTATCAACATTGGCATCCATCCACATGATATGGCCTTCTGTCTCTTGGTTAAGATTATTTTCAAGGCCTGTAGGTTAAATGGAAAACTCTGTCTCCGTGTTATTTGTTTAATATCTGTAAAATTGTGTGAAGTCTTCAAAGACAAAGTTGACAAGTGGGGTCAAAGTGGACACATATCAAGGAGCAGTGTTTCCCACAGATTAGAAAGCTTGTGGCGGGATGGGGAGGGGGGGGGGGGGGGGGGGTTGGGTTGTTTCATGTCAGACCCGGGGGGGGGGACCTTGGATTAAGACATTCGTAGGTACCTAACGAAAAGCAGCCTCAACTTTCCAAGACCTTAAGCTACGGCACTAATGCTGAAGGTTCGCTGATATAGCTGTCTGTGTTACTAAAACGTTGTGACTGTGTGTATGTGAGAAAGACGTGTGAGTGACAGAGATGGAGGTTGAGCAGGGAAATGAAATGCAGCTGAACGAATACTCTGCGTTTTAACCTAAATAGTGTTAAAAATAAATATTTACGAAACGCAATATGTGACGACCGGTGTTGATTCTGTGACGCACCGCCACAAATTAGTCTATGTGTGGGAAACACTGAGGAGTCAGAAAGGGAGGAAGTGGACAAGGAACAGGAAGGGTAGAAGGTGTACTGACTTGAGGAATAGCTGGGACTTGGCCTCCATCAGTTCAACACCGTCTCCCTCTTCTGGCTGGAGAGGCAGCCCTGCCAACAAAGACACCACCGCCTCCATACTGGCCTGGTCCAGGTCCCTGTACAACACAACACACACATATAGAAACACGTAGACACAGGGAACAACACCTCCACACATGCACACTCACATCCCTACCTCGGTGCATGCTCATCAGCAAACTTTTTTTATTTTAATATTTGGGTTACGTACCTGATCTATTCCATAAAAAATTATATGAATCCCATTTCCTGATATTTAATACAACATAAATGGGTTTGGCTCGGCAGGTGAAAGGTTCCAGCCCGTACCTGGTTAGGCATTTGATCCCATCGTCTGCAGCATGGTTAGAAGTTCCCATCACCCAGTCTGTCAAGTACTCCACCATCTTATTCCTGGAAGGAGATCCACAACAATGCTTGCTAATGTTTAACAACTTCAACACATCATTGGTCATGTATATGCTGTCATCCATGAATTGAATCTACACATTTGTGAAATATATACTAAAACTTGTCAGTGGGTGTGGGAATCACAAGGTACCTTGTGATTCAATTACAATTCAGAGGTGTACAATTTGATTATAAAACGATTACTGATGAAATATAGGTTTTAAAAGTCAGATTATTGAGTTTTTTGCATCAATCTTTAATCGTTCAAGATAGAATCGCAGTGCATTGAAAAATATTTTTGCCCACCCCTACAAAATAGCACTGACAATCAGGCAGGAAAATATTATTTGCGAGTAAAATAAGTGTACAAAATCTTAGGTTATCATGTGACATGTTTTTCTAAACTTCTTCATATTCTGTAGATGAGGCTCTTGAGAGGTCCAAGAAACCTGGGACCTGGGTCGAGCTGGATTAGTCCATCTCCGGTCTGGTACATGGCACTATCTGTCTCACCTGAACTTCATCTCCTGGCAGAAGGACAGGTCGTCTCGTCTCTCCATCATCACCTCCACTAGCTGGCAAAGATTGGTCTTTATCTGGATGGCGTGCACCATGTTGCCAAGGATACGCACATACCTGGGAAAAGCAAACACGCACGTTAATTTCAGATTCAACCCCTCAAATCAGTCCAGTACAACCAATAAGACAACTGGCTTTAAGAACCCAGGCGTGTGCGTGTGCTCTTACCTGACCAGATTGAGCATCATGGTCTCTATGCTGGCCTGGCCCAAGTGTTCAGAGCTGCCCTCTGTGTGGTTGTCCAGAAGGTTCTTCAGGATGGCAATGGTTTGTTCCACAAACTGGGTGTTGGTGTCATTGATGGGGACCTGTGAGCGCAAAAACCCATCTCACTTGAATACTACTATAGGGTCAATTTAAGCAGTGAAATCTTTAATTTATCCTAAAATCTCATTAATCTAAAAACACTGTTTAAAATGTAATAAGCAGGCCAAGAACAAATCAAATTAGACTGATTTCCGGGTTTACATATTTAACCTACATAACTACTATGCCTGTTCTCTAAAATGCAGTACAGGTTGTATGGTTGTATGCTGCAGAAAAACTAAAGATGGATGGAAAGACGCCCCCTAGTGCCACTCACCAGGCCCTGCGTGTCAAAGAACCTCCCGATGCTGTTCTTGAGCTTGTTGAAGAGCATGGGGTAGAGCGCCGGGCTGAGCTCCAGACCCAGCAGATCTTTGACGTTGGTCCGCACGTGCAGGCCCACCCGCTCGTGCCCACACACCAACAGCGCCAGGAGGCGGTCCAGGAAGCTGCTCAGAGGCGTTTCATTGGAGGAGGCAGAAGAGGCGGCAAAGTTTGCAGACACCTCGCAGGACATCACGGAGATCATGGAGTGTTTGCGCTCTGTCATGGGGCCCATCGGCGGGCTGTAGGTGACTGGACCAGGGGTGTTGTGTTGCTGGAGACACACCCCACCCAGGGCACACAGGAAGCCGGTCATGTTGATCCACTCCTGAGTGAGAGGAAGAGACAAAAAGAAAAAAGACCAGCTTTAAAAGTAGAAGAACGGTCACCTCGGTCTGAAAATAGGAGAACATGTCTGTGTAGGTCTAAGGTCAAGACCAGCATGAAAAAGGACTAGAAAAACATCCTTTCCACGCAAACTGTATAGATGTCAAATGAAGATGAACATAAAGTCCATAGTTTAGGTAAATGAGGAACCTAAAAGCATTCTTACCTGACCATCCTCCACTTTGTTTTTTGGCCAGTTAAGAATCTGCTTAGTGGCCTGCTCCCATTTGGCATGCGTGTCCTCCCATGCCTGGGGATAGAACATGTCAACAGAACTGGAACTCAACAAACAAAACGAAGAATGTAAACGACAATCGATGATTCACCAGATCTCGATGTAACTGAACTGTGTGTACTGTATCAAGAGCATGGTAGAATATGTACCTTAGTGTTCCCAGGGGTGGGGTGTTCGATCCTCCTCAGCAAGGCCATCACTCTCTTCTGTAGGGTGGAGCGGCCTTCAAAAAGAACACAGTAAAGGTACAATGTTTATCTATATTTTAGTGTATATTTGTATCTACTAACCTTCACAGGATACAACACTGAATATAACAGTGACTGTACATGTAATCAATAGTATTTTCAGAGATACCAGAGTTGGATTAGGAACTAGGAATTATTATCTAGGTGTATTATCTTGTTGGAAAACACTTTACCGCAAGATCATGTGGACTACACCTACGAAACACAAGAAAATGCATCAATTTAAAATGAAAAACAGCTTACTGGTCGCCATCATGTTGCTGACCGAGGCAAACTCGCAGAAGGTGGCGTAGTTGGGGAGGATGGTCTGAACGGGCACTTCGTCTGCAGAGCAGCGGATGTCAGCTTCCTCACAGAGGTGACGGAAGCAGGACATGGCCACCAGCACTGCCTCTGCGTCAGGGCTCCAGAGGAACAGGTAGAGGCACACCTCCAGCTTGGTTTGGGCCCTCCGGCAGATAGGAATGCAACTGCCATGGGTGGCACACTCCTGAACAAAATAATACCCATGTACAATGTACACAATGTA
Organism: Hypomesus transpacificus; assembly: GCF_021917145.1. Lineage (NCBI taxonomy): Eukaryota > Metazoa > Chordata > Actinopteri > Osmeriformes > Osmeridae > Hypomesus > Hypomesus transpacificus. The sequence goes on from NC_061074.1 coordinate 4,544,691, forward strand.
CAATTTTTAAACATAGAGACAAACATTTTGCACCTGCCAACAAGTTGACTTGCAGTGCCAACACCTTTGGGAATAATGAATCTGAAAACAACTGTCAGAACAGTGACATGCATAGAAAACTCGTCCCGATTGTGAAAAGGGTCCCACCCCAAACGAGAGAGACTTGGTTAGGAGTACCCACCTTGTTCTTGAGGAGGAATTTGTTCCTGCGGATCAGGATCTCCCTCAGCCATTTCAGCACCTCTGTGCTGTTGACGAGCTGGTGACTAATCAGCTTATCGCAGATGGTAGACAGCACCTGGGAGCTACAAGGATGCCCAGAGGCCAAGTGTCAGAAGCTTTTACATCAGCCAGTATCTCATGAATGCTGCATCAATTACATCAACTTGTGTTGAATTATTTTATGAATGCCATTTATACATTTGAGACAACGTTTTTAAGGTTCATTGAAGACTGACTTAAAATGCGTCATTCAGTGTGTTCTCAATGCTTTTTTACAAGGTGGAGCTTCCCAAGTGAACGAGACAAGCGGAGGTTATGCGCTTGTACCTTATGTCCCAGAAGGTTTCAATTGGGGCATCAGGGTTCCACAGCTCAATGGTGTCTGGCTGGTGGAGGACTAGCAGAGCCTGAGGAAACAAAAGAGGAGGGACAGAAGAAGTGAAGACCAAGAAAAAAGGAAAAGATGAGAAACAGGTGATGAGAAACAGAGGTAGAGAGAGCCACGTTTTTTTTTTGTTCCTTCCTCTTTCAAGCATTTGTCCCCGTCTCAACAAAAATGAGTACCGCCAACAGGAGAAACTGACTAAGCATAGGGCTAGGAATATAAGAGAGAGAAAGAGTAAGAGTAGAAAGAAAGAGTGGATGTCTGACCTCCATGGCCTCCTGGGAGAGTTGGGCCGTGTTGGCAAAGGGCACCAGCTGCACCAGGCCAGTGATAAGCTCCACAGAGCTGCTCTGGATCTCCTGAGCCTGCTTCCCTGGGTTCTACAGCAGACACGCGCACATACATACACAAACACGCACACACAGTCATCCCAGCCATTAATGTCAAACAGAACTAAAATAATTCCCTACTAGAACACCTTTCTAGGAATGGGGCAATTTTCACGCATGAAATATGACTTGAGCATCAGCACTAGCACAGCCTTGTATGATTTAAACTAATCTGTAAGTAGTTAATCCGAGCATTTAAACATTGGAGAATAAACAGCTTTAGAGATGTTGACAGAGTAGACATGAAAAGGTGCAAACAAGCTCTGTTTGTATTTCTGATTCCTTCTTATTCCAGCCCAACACTGATATGAGAGAACAGGACTCCTAAAAGTGGGTCTGGACTAAGATTCCTGATGAAACACTCAACTCTAAGCTTTATCAGTTGATGGTAAATCGAATCATTTAAAAAGGATTTCAAAAGCATGCAATGGAATTGGGGATGGGTGGGGAAACCATCCAGTACTAAGGAGAATATCACAATGTTTCAATTCCAGCAGACTCACATGCAGCATCAGTTTGGGGTCGGCGTGGATCAGCTTGACCAGGGCGAGAAGGAGACACTTGTAACTGCGTGTGTCCAGCTCTGTGGCTTTCTCTTTGAACTTAAGGCTGGTGGTCATCCTGTCCTTAAACGTCAGACTCTGTCACAGGGGAAGACCGAAAGTAACTTTTTAGAGGAGCTAGACATTTTCAAAAGAAGCCAACAGGGTTTGTGTGTGTGTCTTACCGGTGCGTGTGTGTTGGGGCCTTGTGTCACTTTGCTCAGAGTCTCTGAAAACATGCATCTCAGTTCCCCAGAATAGCAGTACACAGCGTCTATCATCGGCCACCAATCCAGGTTGGACTGAGGGGAAAATGAGAAAACAGGTGGAAAAATATATTTAGATAGATTATATATGTGATAAAAGAAGATTAAGTACTGTTCTGACATGAACAAATTAATTCCATTATGGTTATAGTACATAATCAATATTTTACAAAGTTCTTGTTTATGTAGCGTTTTTCTGTCTATTAAAAGCTAAATAAATCCACAATTACATTGTTGATGATCCTGTGCAGAGAGTTGACCAGGACGAAGTGAAAGGTGAAGGGGGAGGAGGAGACCAAACAGACCTGGGAAGAAGTGTGTTCCAGTTGGTGCACAGAAAACACAGATGGTACATGTGGAACAGCCATCAGGGTGTATTTTCTTTGTGGCATTTGATGGCAATAGAGCTAAGTGTTGGAGGCAGAGGTCTACCTTAAAGTGCTGGTTGTTGTGGGGGTTGATACGGAAACAGGATACAAAGCAGTCAATCATGAGGTCCACGTCGGCGCTCTGGCTGCCCGCCCCCCGCGAGAAAGGCTTTGCTGGGTTGAAAAGCAAGGCCTGATGGGACAGGGGAGACACGTGATCTCAACACAACACCAAGTCATGTTAAATGCACATACATGGAAACTAGCGTATTAGAAAATAACAGAGATGGTCAAAGTCAACAAATATACACAAATAGCATACTTGTCCATTTTCCATTGGCACACGTTACATTCAAACCATTTACAGAATTAGATTAACTAGTGCAGTGCCCATGATGCAGTCAATAATGAAGATATCGGTGACACATAAACACCGATTCCTGGAATCATAGGAATTCCTGCCATCTCTAGCTAATTGTTCCACAAAAATCCCACTATAAAACTTGCACAGACACACAAAGACTCCTCGCTAGGGAAAGGTCTGAAGCGCAGTGCTTGCGTTGCCTGGAGGGCACTGAAGTGTTGCTCTGACCTTGAGGTCCACCACGATGGACTGCACCAAGAGGAAGATGACAGAATGATCTTCCCAGTTGATGTAGGTGGAGGCCTTGCAAAGTTTGACACAAGCGATGGCCGCACTTTCCGTGAGTTGCTTGCTGCCACCCTGACCTGCTAGAGCCTTCCGTAAGCTGTCCATGAACAGCTTCTGTTGGAGGGAACAGAACCAGTCAGAATCAGCATTCCAATAAATGTAACTTGACTAGATAACTGATTTCATATCAACAGTCAAGTGGACATTTTTTGCATCTGTGTGTGAGTGAGAATAGAGAGTAGCGTATAATTTATCGATAAGTGAGTAAGCGAGTGAGTCATAACTGAAGAGGTGAGGATGGACTCTAAACAAGGACGTGTGGTCTCTGAATGCCCATGTCTATATATTCTCTCACTTTATTGGCCTTGCTCTCTTCCACCACCTCTCTTGAGATGGTCTGTGTGATCTCGGGACAGAGGACGAGGAGGATGATCTGCAGGGGCCACACTGCCGCCTTCCTCTTGGCACTTTCTGCAAAGCTGTCAACGAGGTCAAAGAGCTTCTCTGCAGCATCTGTAGCGGGGTGGGGGGGGGTAAGGGTTAGAAATAATAATTTCAGCTACTCAATACAGTCAGCTGCAGTATGTTCCGGGAAAGTGTATAACCATATTTACGCAGTACTTTTTGTTACGTAATGTGGTTAACAATACAGATGCATAATTATATATGGGCCAGTACTCACCAGCCATGTCTGTCTGTGGTCTTTGATAGAGTCTTGTGAACTCAGCAGGGTAGTTCTCTACCCAGTTCCAGAAAGCCTGGAGGAACACACAGACCTCACAGTTTTAATACAACAAATAACAACATTACATAAAGACCATTAAAAAGGGACTTCCGTTTTAGGGACAGATAGAAGCATGAAGGTCTAAAAGCATGTGACCGAGTAAAGTTTTATGTAAAAGCAAGAACTCTGTATATTCTGAATTGTTTTAGAAACACTTCATGGAATTTATAGGAGGCACAATGCTGATTTGTCTAAATCAAAACCAAAAAAGTTGAATTGATTCTGGTTTGAAAGCTTCTTTAATAAAGGGTTAGGGTTAGCTTTCAAGTAGCCCTGTCCAACTGACATTAACAAAGTGAATAAATATCTCACCAGCAGGCGTCAGTAAAAATTACATGGTAAAAATATAACACCACAGATGTAGGTCTTCCCTTTACCTTTTCTAAACTGTTAATGACGGACAGTTGTGCAGGTTTCTTGAGGGCTTTGAATTTTAGAACAGTTTCTGGAATACAGCAAGACAAAAAATAGACATATGTCTTTAAAGCATACTACCAGCACAATTACCAATACTTCATCAAGAAATACTAAGGCCCAATTTCCCAGACATGGATTAAGCCTTGCTTAATAAGTAAGATAATTCTATGAAGTTCTCCATTGAAAAAGGTTTGAGTCTAGGACTAGGCTTAATCCATGTCTGGGAAACTGGGCCAATGTTTCAATTAACTGTTAAACAAGCACCATACATGCATCTTTAATCAGGAGCATGTGCTGTGTAAGTACTACGTGAGAGTGCAGCTACCTTGGAGCAGTCTTTTGAGCTTGGAGCAGTCCACATTGATGTACTGCATGAGCTCTATGTCATGGACATCCACAGTGTCTTCTGAGCACACCGTCAGCTCCTGAAGTCTAGGATCAAAGGAGGGAGACAGGATGAATCCCAGAAATAGCAGTTACCGCTAATCCCAAAAATTACAGAATCTGCTTGATTAGGGTTTAAAAATCTGAAACAACTCCTGTGTGGACGTAGGAATAAAAAGGAGGAGTAAAAAATAAGTAGCTATTCTAGAAAGGAGCTTCCTGTAAGTAAAGATGGTATAGACATAATTCTTTCCCCCACGTAACCCTAAAAGGATGTCGCAAACAGAGAGATACAAAGACAATGGCATGAGGCTGACATGAGCTCTGCAATGGAGGAAAGCATGGCCGAAAATAATTTGTGTGCTGAAACTGTATATGTTCTGACAACCTTTCCATGACAACAAAGACAGGTGAACACATTAAAGTGACTTCCTCCCTTTATTTCCTTCTTCTTCCTTGAAGAGCTAAGAGTTGGCTACCTGGTGGAGATGCGGCTGAAGACAGCGTTGAAGTGGTTGCAGCTCAGGGAGAACAGGACCCCAGAGGCGGAGTTACGCAGCTCTGTAGCGTGCTGGTGGCCCTCGCGGTACGTGTGGATGAAGTGGCAGATCTCTGGGAGGAGTTGCTTTACCAGCATGGCCTCGTCCAGACGCAGACAGTCCTTAGATTGCTGTTCAAAACAGCGGAAAGACAAACACAGGAATTATGAGAGAAACACATGTCATTAAATACACATGTTATGATATGGAAGCAAAACTAAACCCTGTAAGAAGGAGTCAATAAATAAAAACATCAGTGAGCTCTGATGCCCTTAGGATTTCTTTCTCACCTTCCACATACTGAACAGCTATAGATTGATGGCAATAAAGTGAAGTGTGAAAATGCCACTTCTCTATACCCCCAGTAACGCATTTCTATCATGAGCAAATTCACATACTGAGATAAATACCGTATATCAGCATCCAATTTCAAAAGGGTGACATCAATCCTCACAATTGAGACAAAATAATTGTGTGTGTGTGTGTGGGGGGGGGGGGGGGGTAATATATGAGAAAAAGACATTGACCAAAGAAAGGGGAGAGATTTAGGTGAAAGCCCACGTCCAGGACGAGAGCAGCTGGCATCCATCTGATGGCAGGCTCTAACGAAAAGCCAATACAGGAAACTCCAGAGGATCCCCATTGGAGGATCTGGAAGCTGGAAAGCACTAACTCAAGCAGAGGAAACACCTGCAATTGTAATCTTTTACCGAGGGGTCTTCGAGGCGCGTTTCAGTGGAGTGAGGGGGAGCATGAGTGACGGTGGTTTAAGTGCATTACCAGAAGTCTGTGTCTATGTCACAAGACTATCACCAGACTTCTGTTTTCTAGCACTTTTAAGAGATTGGTGAGTTGTGGACAGTGCGTTTAGAGTTTTTAAGCTCAGTTTTATGGGAAGGTAACCTCTCTACAGACAAAAGGTTGCAGTCTGTGGGTATAGTATGGACATGGAAGTTAACATATGATGGCAGGAATATGACGGAAAAGACCTGCTGCATCTAACTGAGTGGACAGGAGACTAACACATTAACATAGTACAGAAGGAGTGCATATTTGTAATAACACATTCTCTTTTGGTTTTATTACAAGAGTAAAATATGTTGGCAGTCCTCACCCCTGCCAGGCACTTCTTCAGTGTGTCCAGTATGATCAGCTGAGAGAGGTACAGGTTCTTCTCAGCCGTCTCGCCAAATATCCTCTGGAGAAAGATCGAAGAAAAAGAAGAGATTTATTCATCCTCACAACCCTTGTGTATTAGAGACGAGGCATGTGAACTAGCACAAAATAAGGCCCTTTGTGATGAGAGGCATTGTAAAGTCTATATAAATCAGCTGTCTTCTAAAGTCATCTACAGCATCTTATCTTTAAGTAGTACACACATTAAAAATTACACCTCTGCTGCAAAATGACTTGGACACTATACAGAGCACTGCAGTAATAGTCTAAATTTTTTATAATCGGCCTGCATATCGTAACAACTCAAAATATTTAAGATATATTACCATATTGTTGACATTTTTTAGAATGTTGGTGAGGCCACTGATGACAAGAGAGAACTTGTACTTTGAAATGTTGATCAAACATTCCTTGTTGTGCTCTGTGCTGACTCTGGTGTGGGTGTTTTGGATGTTCCCAGTTTTGATGGGAAGCTGGAGAAAAGGTTGACAGAAAGAACATTTGAGTCAGCTCAGACTAGGATCTTGCCAAGAATCCAGTCAGAAAGAGGATATTTCTTAATTAGTACAATTAAACTAAATAGTTTTAAGGTAAGAGAATGGCAGTCGACGCAAATACAAGTTTGTCTGCATCTCTTTAAGATGTGTTGAGTCCATTGCCCAACCCAACATCCCACACAAAACACACTATACTAGTGCCTGAGAGTCATAGACAATGCCACACCTTGTTGGACTCCCAACCATTATCAGACTGGGGAGTGAGGACCAGGCCTCCTGCAGTTAGAGAACAAAGAAGTCCTGTACTATAACCATTCCCTCTCTCCCCACAACCCTAAGCACCTGTACACCAGGCAGCAAATATCCCACATACATTTGGCTCCCACACACACGATGGGGCCATAAGGCTAGATGACGTGGGAAAGAGCCCCTGTAAACTTGGCCAGCACTGTGGAGTCCTAGCTTTTGTAAACTAGAAAACACACCAGTGCCTGAGACAGTAGTACTAATGGAACATAAGTATTTCCCTCTTTCAGCCCATCCCATAAATATTTGTTTATATTTAGCACATTGGCATCAAGAGGGAAGCTTGTGCAGTCAAAAGCCCAACTATAAAGACACAGGTCAGAAAATAAGATTACACCGAAAAGGTCTGGCATGACAAGAATTACTACAAAACTGAAAATGTAAGCAAAAACAGGAGAGGATTCATTTCCTGACAACTGAGAATTAGAGGATGGAATTAACAGTATCCATAGACAGACAATCTAATTCTGGGCACCAATTGCACCCTATTGACAAACCAATACAAACCCTTCAGTGGGTTTCCAACAAAATGAGCTTAACATGAGAGGTGGATAAGTACACTTTCATTTAACTGTAATGTTCCAATCTGAGCCAAGCTGCTTATCCTGGATAAACTTGCCACTTGGTGGTTGAAACTAATGACCAATGCCCAGTTAAAAGTGTGCAGATATTTCCTTTCAAAAGACAGGAGGATACAATGGACTATTTAACAGAAACAGTTGCCAAGATTTTGCATTAGAAGTAGTTTTGTGGGAGAAATCAACACTGTAGAATTGAAGCTTTTTACAGAGTTTGGGTAGGAATGGGAGAGAGATTTTTGTGCAAACGGACTTGAGCTATTGCATCAATGTATTAGTCTCTGGTCACTTGCCAAACAGTGAAGATGATGTCCCAAGTCAGGTTAAGAAAAAATATGAAAATCTTCAGAGCCTGAAAATATGTTAATTAAACTTGTGCCAAAACAGCACTAAGACATTGAGCAAAGATAATTTTCTTTATCATGATCAGTCACAGTGCATCAATGATTCAAAGAAAACCCAATTTGATTGCAATCACGTTGTGGTTTTGACAGGCTGTCAAACCCATTCTTATACTCTTCACTAAACAGTTTGACCTACAAAGCTCAAAACTGCAGAATGGTCAGTACTTGACACCGTGTGGTCATCAGTTAATGCTGAAAAAGAGCAGGGTCTCCCACAACAGAAAGATCAGTACATAGCCTAGGTCTCGAGTTAGTAGAAAAGATACAAAACATGTTAGCCTGTTATTAAAGGCCTGGCCTCATAAAGGCCAAAGACGTAAAAGGATAAAATTTGGGAGTGTATTTCATGAAATACGATGGAAAATAAGCTCGCAGATTCGTCTAGTTCAAAGGCTAATGAAATACTGCATGACATGGAACCATTATTGTTGTAATACTGTATTATCTATTACTAATAAGTTGGATACGTTATTGACATTAAATCTAATGACAACACGAAATTTAACATAATTTTCTTAAGGTTTAAATATGTGAAGTTTGAAAGACACAGCATAGCTTGAGGTCAGCTTATTAAGTCAAATATAATTATACATTTTTGTTGTGCTCGTAATTTGCACATCCGTGCTTACTTTGAAGCTTCAAAGACAGTAAACAGAATTATGAGGTTCTTGCAGCTTGCAAGCCAAATGATTTTGAGTCACGCCTCGATTGTTGACAGAGTCTGGTTAGCTAAAGTTGGCTAGTACAACACAGCAAAGGAAGTCAGTTAGTGACACTTCACATTATCACGCACTTAATCCCTTGTCGGTTTAAACTAACAAGCAAAAGTATGGTACGGTGCTTATTCTCCCATTTCAACAGTATTATTATTTTTTTGAATGATACTAATGTAAATACGACAGGACGGTTATCCTACCAATCTGCTAACTGCTAGAAATGTTGTTGCATTGTTTGCAAACAAACGTGCATCGTTTCAAGACAGTAGTTTGAAATAAAAGACAAACTGGGATTCACGTGCTTGAAGAGTCATACGATTTTTAAGTCAGTTGTTACAATTGCAAGCAATACGCTTCATCCAAGTTAGCTAGCTGGCCAGTGTTCAGCTTACCTGCTCATCGAATCTATTAATCACGGCCTGGACCCATTCCACTGGTTTATGTGCCGCCATGGCCGGGCGGAAACTGCAAATGAGTTATTGCAATTCCAATATGTATTGCACGTTCCTGTCCAATAAGAACTTAAACCGATTCCAAACCGCTGTCGGGTAACGACAGAACGGGTTGGTTATTTTCCCCTTAAAACAGGCTTTACCATGCCGCCGCCATGACACACACCGGAAGTCTTCCCAGTGAAACTGATGAGAGTAGAGTTCACTGCGCGTGCATTCTAGCATCTGGATCTATCTGGATAGGAAGATCGCCCTGGTTGTCGGATCAGTCTGCATGAAAAGTGGAAGGACGAAAGTTGAGGTTTATAGTTTTTTTTACGCTAGTCTGAAAATGGCCTTAACTATAAAGGTTAAGTGTAGACACACCACATTAACATAATTTGTTTACTCCATATAGGCTACCTAAAACTTTTAGACGTCCATGAATACGGAGACATTTGGGCCATCGTGAAACTGTAAACATTGGCAGGACAATTAGCTTCATTAAGCCTGGTTTCTGCTTCAATGTCAAAGGCGTCTGCGTAGGGTCCGCGAACGCCGCACAGGCTACGTGCACCAGCTCAGAAATCTCGAAGCGCGTAGCTGCGCGTAGATACGCGTGCGCAGACCGCAGAGCCGCACAAACGATGATTGGTTTGATGGGAGAGAAACGATGATTGGTTAGATAGGAGAGAGGGAGGAGTTACATAGTTGTGATTTCCGGTGCTGTGCCCTTAGATGCACCCCCACCTGGAAAAGCACCCCCTCTTGGGAGGTGCGCACAAACCACTCGAATCAAAAAGTGAATGATTGTCTTGATATCACAAACAAACGGAGGGGACAGTTGTCTCACGTTATTTTTTTAATTAAGATAATAGGAAATATACCCCAGCAATAATGATTACCAATGGAACTTTATTTTGTGTAGCAGGTGTTTTACATGGCTCTTAACAATATATAGGTTTAAAGGCATGAGCTTTTAATGCAGTCAGCCTGCGCCTAGGGTGGCTATCAGGCAGGTCGAAAACAACAGCCTGATCCAGAATACCAGTTGTCCTGAAAACAGACCAAAGGTTCTAGTGCCTATAGCCTACAAAAGACAAGTAAAACCTCTATCAACATTAAAGTTAATGTTATCAACATCAAATCCTTATTTAAGATAGGAAATATTACTCTTACTGTTTAAGTCATCTAAATCTAGTCTAAATAGGTGCATTGCCCATGATGCAGTGATTACATTTATTCTCAGTGGTTTTGGTACTATATTTCTCAAATCACAAATGTATTCTGTCATCTCTGAAGTACTTATTCAACCTCCACATACAACCCAAAAAGGGTTCAGGAGTGGTTTAAGGGACCCAACGAGTTCAAGGTGTTGACTTGGCCTACATATTCCCTAGATCTCAATCCAATCGAGCATCTGTAGAGAAAAAATACACTCTTTTTGAGCTGGTGCACGTAGTCTGCCTGCCACAAAAATGATTGTGTACAGTTTCTAAATATTTAGCAACATTAATAAACAGTATTATACTATTTGGAAGTTTTCTGTCACATTAATATGTTTAAATAAGCTATACTTCCCTGTTTCAATTTTGTTTTAAGAGTTACTATGCATTTTCATGTTGAATTCACTTTGCTAATTGAGTTGTAGATTTTTTCTGATCAGACATTTCCCCTCTTCCGTGACTGACCAATATGACATCTAATTGACAATCATCATATTCACATTCAAAATAAGGGTTAGGTTTAGCCACCTAGCCAACCACATAGGACACCATAACAAGAAGGGACTTTTGGAGTGTCAAGTCATTTCAGCTCTTTATCTCTTTATGGTTTACTATTCACGAGGCCCTTGTACTCTATTCCTTCATGTGTCTCTGTTCTAAAAATGTTATCAGATCTAAGATTGCAATCAGACCTCTGAAGAGAAGGCAGCTCATTGTCTTATGAGAGGAGACCACAGTCTGCATCCTTCTATGCAACTGGTACATATTTTCACCTGTCAGTCGAAGGAAAGGCATTAATTTCTTATTTCATCTACGTCAGCCCTTCATATGCCCAAACCATGAGTGTTGGATCACATAACATTTCTGCCATTGTTCATCATGTCTGTAGACAGTGTCCCTTTGTTTTTAAAGGTCATTTCATAGCTTTTTAAATGTCACATATCAGGGTTGTTATTGAGGAGCCTTTTACTTGGGTCTTTTTATGTAACAGGTAGCAAGATAGAGGGGGAATTATCACAAGGTCATTAGCCAAGGGATTCAGTATCTGAGAGGATGGAATTCTGGGGGAGTGACGATAGGTAGAAAGATTAGAGTACTTTCCAGAAATACCTTCCTGTGCATGTACTGTGGGATAACATCCAGAAAAGGTGATCCATCTAACGCTCTTTAGTTTCTACACACAATAAGTCATCCTTGATCAGTAAACTGCACAACTTGCCATTACATTATCTAGCTCATTCTTGTTTTTGACTGACTTTACGACCAAGATCATAATTTCTGGTATGGTCTTATCCACAACTAAATGAAAAATACTTAACCCTTTTGCCTTCGGGTCACATGACCCAAAGGTTCATAACGAACCATCGTTGTGTTTACCCAATTTTACCCAATACAATAACAAATAAAAATAATTTTCTTTTAACCTTCGCAATGTGGGGGGTCTAAGACAGCCCAACGGTTGAAAGAAAATGCTTCACTTTGTTTTTGTATGCGGTAAAGTTGTCACAATACGACGGTGAGTCACAATCAATGATGGGTCAGAATGACCCGAAGATAACACAAGGGTTAAATACATCTCAAATGAATGTAGAATCATTTGTGCAAATGCACCAAATTATGTATTGAAGGAGAGTGGTCTTAAATTTAAGGAAGTTTTAATCAAGGGAATTTTAGCTGAACCTTTGTGAATCCCCCAAAAAGCCAAGGGTGTTGACAGTGATTCTGACGGACTGTCATTTAGACAAAACATTGTTTGTTTGTGGTGTAAAGGTTTTGGTACAATGGCAGAAACAATGTAGTTGCATGTCTATCAGCATTATGCAATGTGTTTAATGTCCTTAAATTCTCTCTCATATGTGGTTATACCTGTTTAAACAATTTGCATTCAAAAGGGTTTGCAGTAAATTGCAAACATATTGTGCCTACATTATCTGAATTACAATCTCCCAATCTGACTAGAATTTGGGGGAGAATTCCTGTGTTATAGCCTAGCCTAGGTGTTTATTCTCATTGCAAATTGAACAGAAAATCTCCGGAGCCGTGACGAGAACAAATCAATCCACACCACGGGGAACTAATTCAAAGGGTAGGGTTTTGTCAGTGTCAGTTTGGATGATGCACAATGTTTTTTTTTCATGTAATCTTCTCTTCTCCTTGGGTATATATCATTCATATTATATTGTTTTGAATTGTTTAAAAATACATCTGCTATGCAACCAATACATTGTGATTAACAATATGCTACAAAGATAGGCTACGTCATCCAATGAAAGGGGCGACAGAAACTGAGCTTCGAAGATAGGATGAACTGTTTCGCAGGAAAACGGCAAAACTAGGCTAGCAGCTACTTCTCTGATTATAGATGGTTATCTTTGAAGGTTGTTAAGATAATTTGTGTAAAACAGTATGTAAACCTGGAATAAAGATGTGTATCTTACAAGCCCGATCTTCCAAAGCGAAGATACGAAGTAGCCATTGAAACCAGAATACCATGTAGCCTAGTCTAGCCTACGTTTTAAGCTTATTTTTTTTCAGTAGAAATGATTTGTAAAGATACAAATATTTTCTACGCCATTACCTTTATAGCTATCTAAATGAAAAAAAGAAATAGACCTTAGCTTTGTTTACATTTCGTACTTGTAAACCCCCCCGCCCCCCTTCCAACATGCTTACCTGTGGCACAATACCAATGTGGCAAAGCAAAAGTTAGGCTCCTGTCCTTGTGTGAACCGAAATGTTAGGAGCCGTTTAGCCATTTATTTTTTAGGTAATTTATAATTTAATGAATGTGTTAACTATGCTTTTGCCCTTGCTCAAAGAAAAACATAAATATAAGTGATGATAGATATTATGTTGTAGCGTGTGTTCTGTTTACGTATTCTTAGTCAATTTTACACCTAAATGGGGTTCCACAGAACCCTGTTGGAAATAGTCATCACATCTGGAAAATGTCCCCGTTACAAGGAGCTCAGATGGTCCAAACCCCAATTCAGCTCTATCGCTACCTTCTTAGATGTTGTAAGTTATTGCCAAACCCAGCAATGCAACAACATTATCGACATGCGATAAGACAGGTAGGAAATGACCCTCATACAATTTGTGTGAATTGTGTAAAACCAATGTTAACCATTATTTTTGCTTTCCAACACAGGGTTACAATAGTCATGTGGATGAAGACGACCATGAGAGGATTCAACTTATAATTCAAAGAGCTATAGCTGATGCAGACTGGATTCTAGATAAAGTAATTTTGAAGTGAATTGCCTTACTCCTTCTGTTTTTGAGCACCTTAAGTAGGTTGTAAGACACAAAATACTTTTATAATTAACTTCACATTTGATTTCTGGATAACCACGATTTAGGGGTAGATAGTAGAAAACAATAGAATTTTCTTTAATGAGATTTTTTTTTATGAGAGTGCATAAGCCAAATTTCTCAATTGATCCTATGGAATTATGCAGATGTCAATACTGTTTTTAAAAAGGGACATCCTTAAGCATATAGGCCCTAATACATATTGTACAGAATGCGGTAATGATCTGTGATATCTGTCATTTGTTTGTCTGTTCCAGTACACAAAGAAGAAATGAGGTAATGAATCTTCAAGATAAGAAGTCCTCCGTGTGAGACCCTCACCCATCTTAAGTCTGAATAGTTTTTTTTTTATTTGTCAGGCTAGATCATCACTCTGTGAATGCACATGGACTACTCACAATATATTGATCTTTAAAAAAAAAGTATTCATAGGGGTATACAACTTGAGAGACAGGAAAGCAGGGAGAGAGAGACAAGACATACAGGGAAATACCCAGGCCAGAATCAAACCAGGACCTCTGCACCATAACCACCCTTAATGGGATGTGCTCCACCCGGTGAGCCAACGGTGCATCCCAGATATATTTAACTTTGATGTATCCTCATCAGATAAATCAGTTATTACCCATAGTTTGAGTTGACCAATCACAGAGTTTGCTTCATTGATTGATTGACCTTTTAGAATGCCATTTGATCTGAAGTGTATATGAGGTTGTGATCTTTGGATGTTCGGGATCACTCTTGCGAACGATTTGTGGCTAGCACACCCTTCGTTGAGACTGATCACAAAGTACTTTGTTTAAATCATATGTGATTGTATAATCTAAATAAATTGTATTTGAAACCATATCCTTTGACTATTCAGATCTACACAGTGCCATTCGAATTCTTCCATAGCACCAGTCTGTTATGTTGAGTTATGTTTTCATTTTAAGCTATGAGACCCATGTTGATGAAAAGCAACATGAGGCCATGAATACATGTTTACATTTAAACAACATTATTGATGCTTCTTTCCTTCTCTCTGTTTTCCAATGGCCACCCCCATAACCACATTTAATCATACACACACATTTTTGGTTGTGTGCCACCTTTGATCAAACAACATGTACTGATATTTCTTGTGGAACTTGTACAGAGCCTGTACAAGTTCACAACCGCAAACTTATAACATGCTTAACATATTACGCATTCACATTTAATTATTATTAGGCCTTTTGTTTTGTCTATGAGATGATAGGCTACTATTTGACATACCTATGTTTGTCCAAAAAATAAATATGGTAATAAACAGTAAATATGGTCTCCCATTCACTAAATGACGCCCATGCAGTGCTCTGAGACCTTCCAGAAGTATTTCCTACCTGTCTTCAGTAAGGTGTTATTGAGGTAATAGCCATGTTGTTTTGCCATATTTGGAAAAGGAAGCAATAAATAATGTTATCAACACTGATGGGCTCAGACAGGTATTTTCCAAAAGATTCTGTGTTTTATTTTTCACGGCATGTCCTTTAATAACTTGGTACAATGGGGCAGGTGATATTGTATTCTGGACTATAACGGCACAATTTACAATTCTATTATGTCTGTTCAACACACTGAGATCATCCTCCTGAGAAAACACAGGAAAACACATACCTTCGACTCACCCTTTTCAGGGAAAATACAAATTGAGGCTCAGAACATGGATTTTTAATTAATCTAAAGTATAATAAAATATCATTCGTAAGAAGCATCTTCCAGACCAAACTAACCTATGTAGGCCCTTTAGATGTAAACTTGTACGTCGTTAGTTTCTTCGTGTAACAACAGAACAAAATCAATCAACTGGCACATAGATGGATCACGTCCAGTGTGGCGAATTATGAAATAAATTAACAAACAGAGGAATGTCTAATCGACACACAAACTCTACAAAAAGAGAGACGACGTGACTTATGTTTCCCTCTATGACCACGTTTTAATTACGGAAATATTTCCCTAGAGACCTTCCCCAAAGGCAGGTTGGTGAAGGAGGCTATAAATGGGCACTGCCGGTCACTGTAGTTACATTTCAGTTGTGTGGTACACTTGACTTGAGGCAAGGTATTACCTGTAGGCTACATGTCAAATTGAGAACTGCTTTATTTAGTAACAAATGTTTTCGTTAGTTGTTGATTGGACATAATTTGACTTGACTTATATATCATTTACTCCAAACTTCATGATGCATCATTGATTTCATATGGAATAACTCATCTTGGCAGATGAAAGTGCTTCAAGATGACAAAACAAAATCTCTGCTGGCAGAGCCAAAGGTAAATACATTGATAGAAACAATTAAAAAAATCCTAGAAAATGGGCTCATACACTTCAGCATGCCATAACTGCCAGGCTCTAATTTTCGGTGTGGTTAGAGCCTGGCAGTTATGGCATGCTTAAGGCATGCTTGTTATGATTTTTTATCGTTATTATCATTATTATTATTATTTTGACAATCTAATTTGATGATCCATATTGTTTTTTGTTTCCTGTTGGAAACGAGAACCAGATGTCCGTTTTCATTAGCCATCAACAACACCCAGAATGGCTCACGCTACCAGGACACGCTGCACAAGCGGGCTGTCAAGGTTTGCTCAGACATGACAATGTTTTAATAGATTGATTGCTGGCAACTCAAGCAGAAATAGATTATTATTGCATTTTCCATCGACAACTTAGAATATTCATTGGCAAATTTTAAGTAGACTTCATTTTCATAAACATGTAGAATTTAATAGATAAGTTAAGTAGTCACTAATATGGTTGACAATGTTAACATGACCAAAAATGCCAAAAGTTTTTCCTTGTGTCATGTAGAATGTGATTTGTTAAAATGTACTCAACCCTATAGAATAAGCATATCTTGATTAGAATATCCTTTCGAATTTTCTGTCACACATGATTTACCACAATTTCACAGTTTTTTATTGTTTTGAGTACAGTTATACTGTTTCATTAAACTTTACATTTTGCTTTCAGAATCAGCCATGCGAATCAATCATTTGTCAGGGTTCATTAATGACTCCCAAAACATTGATTCGGAATCCAAAACTGGCTCCAACTGCTCACAATGAGATACTTCCCCAGGCTATTGACTTAATTAACCAGTACTTCAAGTCCAAAGTAAAGTAAGTATCTAGACACACATATTAAGGCCAAACCAGACTGCATTTTTCCTTGGACTGTTTACTTTTTGCACTTAATGTATGAATTAAGTAATTTTTGAGTTTACCAATCTGTTAGACTTAAAGTTATTTATTAATACCAACCGATAGTCCCAAAACTGAGGACCATCTTGCAAGATTGGAGACTATTGTAATGGAAACTGATGTCACCGGAACATATGAGCTGACATTGGAAGAACTGTCGTTTGCTGCCAGACAAGCATGGAGGAATGCTCCAAGATGCATTGGTAGGATTCAGTGGTCTAATTTACAGGTGAGAAAAAGTGTTGTCTGTCGGTCTTGGGGAGAGATATGTTTATTGGTCTGATGATGCATTTTTGTGTGTGATGAATATATATATATTTTTTAATTGTCTTACAGGTTTTCGATGGCAGAAAGTGCACAACTACTCAGGAAATGTTTGATCTGTTGTGCAATCACTTAACGTATGCCACAAATGGCGGAAACCTAAGGTAAGTTTTAGAAAGTATTTTTTATAACAAGACAGCTCTTATTTTGAGCCGATAGCCTTAAACATGTAGTCTTGATAATCTTAGGGATAAGATGTGTAACAACTCCAGATGGACTGTTCACAAGAGGAGTAGACAGACATGGTTCATTTCCTTACATTGCTTTCTTACAAGGATACATGTTTGGGCATTCTTAGTGGAAAGATTAACATTTCTTAACATTCTTCTGTGAAGATATTTCTTAAATAGGGTAACAAATATAACAATTTATTGGTCTGTCAGGACAAATATGATCCGTAAAGTAAAGCATTCAACAAACCGGTCTGACAGTATGTTTTATACATGACCTGTCTTCCAATATCTCTTATTTTTAGGTCGGCAATTACCATTTTCCGTCAGAGAATGACTGATAGGGGTGATTTCCGGGTGTGGAACAGTCAGCTGCTGAAATATGCAGGGTATCGAATGCCCGATGGAAGTATCCAGGGAGATCCCTCCAGTCTGGAATTTACTCAGGTAATTTTTTGCCTGAGCTGAAATACCACTGGCTTTATTTTATGCAATGGTTTCCATACAATACAAAATAGATGTTCTGCTGTGCCCTTCAAAGATTTGTATCCAGCTTGGATGGAGACCGAAATATGGCCTCTTTGACATGTTGCCTTTGGTATTGCAAGCCAATGGAGAGGATCCAGACTTATTTGAAATTCCACTGGATTGTATTCTAGAAGTTGCCATGGAACACCCACAGTGAGTGACTTTTACCCCTTGGTTCCACATTAGTTGACAATCACGACTTTCTGTTTCCTATCATAGCTTTTGATTGACACTGAAATTGTATAAATGTGAGGCTTGGATCTTAATAGAAAACCGAGTTCTAAAAATGTATGTGGGAAAATCTATACCGTCCGTCCGTCCGTCCGTCATCTGCCGCTTGTCCGGGGATCGGGTCGCGGGGGCAGCGACCTAAGCAGGGAGGCCCAGACTTCCCTCCCCCCGGCCACTTCCGCCAGCTCTTCCTGGGGGACCCCGAGGCGTTCCCAGGCCAGCCGAGAAACATAGTCCCTCCAGCGTGTCCTGGGTCTTCCCCGGGGCCTCTTCCCAGGAAAATCTGGAAAATCTATACACATTTCTTTATTATCAGAGCAAATTTGATGTTCTATTGACATAAAAGAGGGCATTTTGTGGTAGCTAATTAAGTTGGTACAAACAATTGGTCTGTCTGTTTTCAAATAAAGGCAGCTTCCAAATCTGGCACTTCAGACCTCAATGGGAATTCTTGACGCTGTATAAAACCTGTCTGCATTCCACATCCTTAGCATGCCTGTCCAAATAATTCCCCAAATCAAGCCAAGGGGTTTTCTACTTTATTGCACAATAATTGTAATGGCCAGTCACTGGTTTCAATACTAAGTAGGATAAGGTGTTTCAAGTTTCTTGTGAATGAGAAAAGAACAGGATCTCAGACTGTATGTGTACCCCACTGCAGTTAAAAAGGGCAGAAGTAAGGGATGAACTGTCCCTATAACAATTTTCATGAAATAAGCAAGATATCAGTTAAATTGATTCACATTTCGAAACAGTTGTATTTTAGCAGGGAATGCCTAACCCTTTTACTATTGGGTCCAAATTATAGCAAACTGATACTCAACACGAGACTCTTCCTGTATTTAAACTGCTCTTGTTCATTTCCCTTCAGGCATGAATGGTTTAAGGACCTTGGACTGAAGTGGTACGCTCTTCCAGCAGTTTCTAGTATGCTGTTAGAGGTTGGCGGACTGGAGTTTCCAGCGTGTCCCTTCAACGGCTGGTACATGGGCACAGAAATTGGTGTCAGAGACTTTTGTGACTACCAACGCTATAACATTCTTGAGGTAAGGTTCTGCATGATACACCCCTCTGGGATGTGTGTGCACCCCTGTATGGGAACAGCCGCAGTTGTTCAAAAGTGGAATCACAATTGACGACTTTTTGGTTGATTGGTGCAGGAGGTTGGCCGCAAGATGGGCTTACATACTCAAAGGCTGTCCTCGCTGTGGAAGGACCAGGCATTGGTGACCATTAATGTTGCAGTGATACACAGTTTTCAGGTTGGTAACCTGTGATATGACCATGAGTTCCACTAACCCTTAAAGGAATTCCTTATCACCATTTGAGGAGAAAATAATCTGTGGGAAGGTCATGATTGTCAACATTCTTAAATGCACTTCAAGAACATGCAATTTTTTTCCTGACTGGATGCAGAAAAACAAAGTGACCATCATTGACCACCACTCCGCGGCAGAATCCTTTATGAAGCACATGGAGTCGGAGTACCGGCTCCGTGGTGGCTGTCCCGCAGACTGGGTCTGGGTGGTTCCCCCCATGTCAGGCTCCCTCACGCCTGTCTTCCACCAGGAAATGGTCAACTATATCCTCTCTCCATTTTACTACTACCAGGTACTGAGAAACTAGTTTGTGTTAACTACATATACGAACTGTTCTTATACAGTATATTAAAATATCAGCTTCTGCAGAGCTGTGTAAGAACAGTTATGACAAAGTAAATTGATGCTTTTACTAGA
The DNA here is from genome assembly GCF_021917145.1 of Hypomesus transpacificus. NCBI lineage: Eukaryota > Metazoa > Chordata > Actinopteri > Osmeriformes > Osmeridae > Hypomesus > Hypomesus transpacificus. Next base: position 4,564,507 of record NC_061074.1, read on the forward strand.
TATAAAATAATCTAAGTACAAAGTGTATACCTTTACATTATATTTTGGAACCTAGCCTGACCCCTGGATCAGCCATAACTGGAGCGAAAAGAACAAGTTCATGATCAGACAGAAGATCAGCTTCAAAGCCGTGGCCAGGTAAGGTGCCATGGACCAAATTGTGATTTGTATTAACTCTGATGGAATGGCCATGCATTTTGAAGACAAAGGAATCAGGATGAAATAATAAGGATAACTTACTGAAGCTATTCCAATGTAACATGTGAAATGCTCCCACTTGTAGCTCTCAGTAACTCAACGAAAATAGGAACACTTAACGGCTAAAATACTAAATGGATTTGGTTGAATGGCTTGCTTGCCTGAGATCAGACAAATTGAGGAGACCTGAGGGTCTTGAGAGAAAAAGTGTTTGTGATTTGGGCTTCAGCATGATGAGCAGTGGTCATGTGATGTGTGCTGTTGGGTGGTGTGAAATAAGGAAATTACATCAGATAATTTGAATACTGTCATACCATCTCGTAGGGTAGTCCTCTTGTCCTCAATCTTCATGAGGAGATTCCTGGCCAGCAGGGTGAAGTGCACAGTACTGTTTGCCTCCGAAACTGGAAAATCACAGACATTTGCAATGAAACTCCACACCATGCTTAATGGTGCCTTCAACTCCAGAGTAAGAAACCATTTACATAACACCTTAGTGAAATGATCATTTATAGGGGCTAATTACAACTCAAGTTAACAAGAGGCTCATAACAAGACAACATTATATAAATGTTTTTGTACTGAATTTATATAAATAAATGTTTTCTACAACTACTTTTAAAATCAGTACCATGCCTTAATACCTCTCAGATGCTTTGCATGGAAGACTACAACATCAGTGACATAGACACAGAAAGCCTCTTGATTGTGGTAACCAGCACTTTCGGAAATGGAAGCCCTCCTGCAAATGGAGAGGTGTGTATGTGTGTGCGTGGTAGAATCAAAGTAATTTCCTCCATGTCTCTAACAACCCTAACCCTACACTAACCCTAACCCTCTAAAACAAAATAATAAATTATGTTTTAAATCCCTAGAGCTTTAAGGAGAAACTTTTCTCTTTGCTGCATCTTAGCAAAACGTTGAGGTGGGTATCAAAAGTAAAGTTTGCATCCTTTTTGATTTACCATGAAACAACTGAAAGATATGTCTGTCTTTTGATTTTGAAAGTATTTTCTCTCTTTGAACACCCAGATACTGTGTATTTGGGCTTGGCTCCCAGATGTACCCCAAGTTTTGTGCCTTCGCTCACACAGTGGACGACAAGCTGGAAGAGCTGGGCGCTCTGCGGCTAACTCCCACTGGAGAAGGGGATGAGATGAACGGACAGGAGGAAGCCTTCTTGACATGGGCATCTGTGGCTTTCAAGGTTGGTAAACTGCAGAGGGATTCATTTAGAATTATTTTAAAATCCTCTGGGGATGATAATGCATTCGACAAAACCCTTTAGTGTGAATACAGTACACTTGAGTCAAATATCTGGATTTAAATGATATATGGGTAAGTGATTTACTAACTTTCATGATTGGCGTTTGAATAGTAAGTCTGAAAATAGTTATTACACCCTCTTTAGTCCTTATATTACATCTGGCTGCCTGATGAATGTGGAAAAACAGATAAAGCCATTCATTAATTTATCTGTCTGTTGTTATGCATTTAGGTTGCCTGTGAAGAGTTCAACATCCAAATGCAGCTGAGCTTTAAGCTGCCAGGGGCGGATCAGCTTTGTGAGTCATGGGAGCCCATGAAATATCGTGTTTCCCATGAAAACAGCCACTTGGACCGCAGTGCAGGTACCCGCAGCTTCAGGGAGTCCAATCTAGCAATATCCATTCAAATGTCTGAACTGTCTGACCTGAAAAGGTAGACCATGGGATGAAGAGGAAACCACAGGGCGTCTAGAAATGCCTCTATTGTTTTTGCAAAGGGGATGAGGATGTCCTTCTCTGTTCTGTTTTCTAAAAGTTAATGATAATCTATAGAGGTTCAATTACACATTTCGTTTTTTCAAGTTTGAAACAAAGTATTCATCTTTTCTCTAGCACTGGCAGCTGTCCATTCTAAAACATTGCTCCCAATGAAACTGAAAAGAAGACAGGATCTGCAGAGCGCTCATTCAAGGTCTGCATTTGTACCATCGCAACTGTGATTCAATTGTTTTACGGATATCTAACTGTTGATAGTTAAAAGCATGTCCAAAGCTAATCAGAATTAGACATACATTGTTTTTTGGCCCTACTGTAAAACAGTTATTATTATTGAAATAAGATTGGTGACCAAAAACATGATCATGCGGGTAAATGGTTAATCCTCTTTGTTTATAGTCAGTCCACTATTCTAGTTGAGCTAGAGATGGAAACAAGGAATGATTTCTTGAGCTTCTGTCCTGGTGACCACGTTGGTATATTTCCTGGGAATCAACTACAACAAGTGGCAGGCATCCTCAAGTTCATCCCTAATGCTCCCCCGACCAACCAGAGCCTTTGTCTGGAATATTGCAGTGACTCCTATTCTGGTAGAACTTTTCTTTGGTTCCGAAAATATTTGTAAGCATTCAGATACATTTAAGAGGTTGATAATTGTACTATATCAGTACTACTAAAAGTAAAAGTTTTAGAAAAGGGGTGGTCATGAACTGCTTTAGAGGGATTAAGGAGTGAGAAAAGTATGCTGGTAAAATGCAGATTTTTCTATTCTCCTTTAGATAACAAGAGAAACTGGGCCACTGTGGACCGTATCCCAGCATGCCCTTTGTCACAGGCTTTAACATACTTCCTGGATGTGACCACACCCCCCTCTCAGAATCTACTCTACAAACTTTCTCAGATCACGAACCAGGAGGAGCATTGCCAGCGCCTGCTAACTCTGGCAACGGTAATCAAATCAGTATTTGTTCACTCTTCTGTTCCAGATTGCCCTGGACACCTCTGTATTCAGTCATGAGAGGATGCCATTTGAGGACGTCATGTACAAAATGTTGTTTTACAACATTTTTTTGTTTTTTGTTTAGGACGTCAAAGAATATACTACATGGAAGATGTTCAAGTGTCCCACGTTCCTGGAAGTCCTAGAGGAGTTCCCAACCCTGGAGCCATCAGAGGCCTTTCTCTACAGCCAGCTGCCTTTGCTGAAGCCTCGCCTCTATTCTATCAGCTCCTCCCTCGATCTGAATCCCAATGAGATCCATGTCACAGTTGCTGTGGTAAACTACCATACCGAAGGTAGATAGATACCTGGATGGATATGTTTATACATCAATAAAATCTGCCTTTAGCAGAAAGTGAACACATGGTGCATGATAAAATAGCTTCAGCTTCTGTGTCCTCCTTTCCACAGAAGGACAGGGTCCTCTTCACCATGGGGTCTGCAGTACCTGGCTAAACAACATCAATGAAGGAGACCTGGTCCCCTGTTACATCCAAAGGCATGGGACATTTACAGTGACTATCTCTATGGTTACACATATTATGTTAGAACAATAGGATCCAAGTTAGTGGTTTATCCTTTTGAATAATAAACAACATATTAGTGGGGCAGATCAGCATGATAAGTCTGGGTCCATCCCAATGCTGCTGTACCACAATGCTGCCCCCTTGAGGCAAATGCTAGTTGTACTGATTGAATGTTCTCGTCCAACTTGGTTTTGCAACCCCCAAGTCATATGTAGTATTTGTTTTGGTTGTGATTGGATACAGTTCCAGTGGATTTCATCTTCCTGCAGAAGCCAGCACCCCAATCATCTTAGTGGGGAACGGAAGCGGGATCGCCCCCTTCAGGGGGTTCTGGCAACAACGACTGTGTGACATGAAATGTCCAGGTAACTCAGTGTTAAGTGTGCGTATTGCCCATGCTGTAGTGTCCGTGCACCCTTGAGGCAGTTTTAATTCTGATTCTGAAGCAAATGGTACCAATAAATGGTACAATGGGTGAAGAAAAAAAATATATATCTGAATGTATGTTAATGTATAATATATATAGTATTAGAAACACAGTAAGATGTGTGACTATACATGGGCCCTGATCGGTTCATTTTAGGATTCTCCGGCACTCCGATGAACCTGGTGTTTGGTTGCCAGACTTCAGAGACAGACCACCTGTACAAAGAGGAGACACTGGACATGAGAAGACAAGGTGTTCTGAAAAACGTAATATCGGCATACTCGCGTCAGCCAGGACAACCTAAGGTATGAAGCATGACTTTTGACCCTTTCGGTCTTCACTGTTTGGTAACTGTTAAATGACCAAAAAGGTATTATTATTTTTTTCAATTGAGGATAATTAATTTAAGGTAATCAATAACAATAATCAAATTGTAATTAAATTGTACACAGAGCTTTATGCCACTGGTCACTTCTGCTGTCCAGACTACTGCTTCTGGTGTCTAAACATGGCCTCTGATATCTAAATAGGTCTACGTGCAGGATATCCTGAAGGAGAAGATGGCCGAAGAGGTGCTGAGAGTTTTGCACCAGCAGGGGGGGCACCTCTACGTGTGTGGGGGGGTGAACATGGCACATGGCGTGACCCTGGCCGTGCAAGAGATCCTGTGCAAACAGCTTGGCATGACCAACCTTCAGGCTGAGGACTACGTGACCCAACTCAAGGTTGATCTCCTCCCTCAATCTGTACATTATCACACATTTCAAAGCAAACATTAGAATCCTCATTTGCAGTTTGCAGGCAGCTAATCTAAATTTGGGTTGTAAATCTGTCAGTTGCTAATGTAAAAAATTGAAGTATGTTTGATAACAAAATTGTAGGTGACTGTGAGCTATGTAATTACATAGCAATGGCCTTACCCAATTTCATGGTGTCAGAGGTTATAATTCATACTGATTTAAATGTTGCATTTTCAGATCAAAAAGAAATACCATGAAGATATCTATGGAGTCAAGATTTAGAAATGGGATGGTTATGAGCTGCTGAAGATTTCAAGGATTTCACCAATTATCTTGATAGCTGTGGAAAACCTGCTGTGTGTCAGTTTCTCAGAGTTTTTGGTAACTGGGTAAGATCTTGGGTTTCCCTTAAACATTTTGGATTATTAATAGACTACATTTAATTATTAATATTGTTTTTGCGGGGATACCTGGGGATACATTTTGGGGGGGGTTTACTCTTCCATTTATGGTGAACTGCCATCAAACCTTCCTATTTTCCTTCTACATCAATCTTAACTCTTCAAGATATTCTGATTTACTCATGGATTTGACTGCATTGTTTAATGAGTCAAGAAACCACTTTAAATAAAGATCTGAGGACCCTGTCTTAACATTCCATTTATAATGACATGTTGTCCTAAAATATTTTACATTGTCGATTGAGGATTTTACATTTGATGTTCATTTCTCACACGGAAAGCCTTTGAGAACCAAAATTTGAATTTGTCTGTTTGTGCCCAGTCAATAAATGTCAGTAACATTAACAGAATCAGACATGATATAATCACAAATCTATTTGAATCAACTTCAAAAACACACACACTGCACCTTTCTTTAAATGTCACATTTAATGATTTTAACCACTGTACTTCAAATCTACACTTTTTTCCCCCCAACACACATTTGACGAGTCAATCACATCCCTTACATTACCTTGGCTTTCAAAGTCCTCTGAGCGGGACGATGTTTCTATACCGTGTTTTGTATTCAAATGACTTCAGTTTAATACTTTGTATAAATGTCAAATATCTTATAAAAACGTGACTACATAAGTAGTACCTATGCAAGTTCTGTCAAATATAAGGTCAGATTGGTCTCTTTCAAAGCTCAAAGGATTTGTCTAAAGTTTTGATTAAGGACAAATCCAAGATAAGCAACAGTGTGTTTGTACTTCATTCCAACACAAAAATGTATTGAGGAATAGGAAACTACCATCTCCACACAAATATATTACACAGGCAGTGGGGTCATAACCTATCAAATATGTGACTCAAAGTTAACTAACAGTCTGGTACCCCTTGGCTATTGATAGGGTCTATAAGTACAAGGATCTGATATGAATTTATAGAATGATTTGTATTTTAAATGTATGGGGGGAAAACAAGTGCTTTTTCATTTCAATACAAAAGGTTGAAGGGACATTCAAGTTTTTCTAATCTCCACATTAAAATGATAAACTTGTGGAGGTAAACAAACCAGGTCATTGAACTCGAGGTAGAGGCCAATTTTGTGAATCAGTTATATACACATATACACACACAGCAGTGTTTCTCTAAGTGACCATAATAAAGAAAAGGGCTTTTACTTTGATATATCAACAGCTCTGCAGTACACACAAGACACAATTAACATAATTGGTTGTGTTTTTTCGTTTGTTTTGGGAATCATTTTTGTTTTGGATCATTCGGATTTCTACACGTGAAGTGCAGGGGGGAGGCGGGAATAAAAAAAAACTAAAGAAAATATATACATTTATATGCAAGTCTTAAAAATAAAATAAAATTCACAGCCCTAAAAATGTGCAGGCTATACTCCTATACAGCAGTACTGAGTTTTCATTTCTTTGTGTTTTGTAAATTTGTTTAAATCTTTTTTTATTTTTATATATTCATGTATATACATGTGATATTCTGTGGCTCATGAGAAACATGCCATAGAATGTCAAGGAAAAAGAAATAGAAAATAATAATCAAAAATATATTAAATTGTATTCTTCAGTTTTTTTTGTTTATGCCGACATGGTATTCATGTGAGTGGGATGAAAAACAGTGAATGAGAAGACGACCAGTCTTCATTCAACTGTGTTGCCATCTAAAATATCAGAATGATTGGCAATGTGAATCTTCTACACCTCTGTGTCACCAGTGTGTCTCACTCCAGTCTTTCACACAGCACAGCATCATCTTATGCAAGTCACTACTCTAGTTAAACATACTTATATTTGCATGAAATCTTTCATGTACTGTTCACCTCTTGTTGGATTCACACGGGAATAAATTAACATCCTCAACAAGGAATGACCCTTTTATATCATCAAATCTCTTTTTTTTTGGAAATATCTCGTTTCTGCTACAAATGTCTAAAAGCTAGTTTGGCTAGTCTGCATATACAGTGTTCCCATCTGTCCATATTTGGGTAGACTTTGTCACAATGTGGATGGCAATATGGGACTATAGATAAATATCACGGGAACATGGGACAGAGGATTTGCAGAGAATGACTGTCCCGTAGAATACAAGACCATTGCAATCGGTCTCTCAAGAGTTTTCACACCTAAAACAAGCGTTGCAAGCTGTCAAGCATCTACCCATCCTGCTTGCTCTGGTCTGCATCCCATCTCTGTGCTTCAAACCACAACCACATCCTCCCTGACAAGTCTTTAAAGTCTCTCTGCTACTTCCGTCCATCACCACTACCCCCTCCCGACCCAACTAACAAAAGAGCACAGAACAGCAAAAATAATCAGCAGGAATAATAATTGAACAAAGTAAACAAAATCACCACTGTCTAAACTATTCCAACAGTACAACACAAATAAATTAAAAGATTATGTCAATTAAACGCTATGGTTGGTGTGGGTGTGTGTGGGGGAGGGGGTCTCTGGCTAGGACAGGGTCATGATACCCTCTTTTTCCCTTCATAAATAAGTGATGAACTATGAATGTATGGAAATGTACATGAGCCGTGTGTTGCATTCTGGGGTGGGAGGCAGATCATGTGGTCTCTTTGTAGCCTGCAACACAAATCCACGAATGGAGCCCTACACCAGCCTGTTGAGCTGCATGTACATGTTTGTGTGCGTGCGTCCTTCTCACACTTTGCATCTAAACATCAGTGCGATCAAGCAAACTTGCATACACACATGCCTTCTTGCGACCCCCTTCCAACCCAGCTAGCAGTGGTTGATTCTTCTCTGAAACTTCATTAGTTAGTATTACAGTACACACACAGTGGACTTTACCAGTCCTAGACTCCAGTGAAATGCTACGCAAGTTTGGTGGGGACATTTTTTGTTCCCATTAGTCCAGTGTGTGCAGGAGGGGGGGAAGGGGGGCAAGAGGGTTTGGGCGAGAGTGGCCATGGCAGCAGCTATTCCCACACCAAGGGGGACGGGGGCATCTCTGAGGGCTGTGCCACCGTGGAACTGGAAGAGAGGTGAGAAGAAAAAACACAGAGCGATGGACAAGGTTACTTCACTGCACCAGTTTACTGCAGAAGCCTAATTAACTAATGCACACAGACTACACCCGAGTAACTCTAAAAGGTACGAGGATGGAAAGACAGAGGGTGACTTTTGTAATAATTAAAGTAAAATTAAAAAACAGGTTCATTTTAGAGGATAACGACACCTTTATACAGACGCTTCATTGATGGGCCACTGTAGCGCAATGTTTTTGGAGATTGAGAAACTGTGAGCGAACCAAAAAGATGCTAGCTCCGCAACTACAACGCAGAGGCAGCGTCGCATCAGCATTTATTCAGTGGAAATTAAAACCCTCTATATAGTGCTGTCAATTTCAGAGTTGTAAACTAGTCATGTGTGACATTTGATTTATTTAGAATGAGAGGAAGGATCTTTCTATATCCACAACTCGACAGTATACTTCCCCTATTTTCTGATGGCTTTTAATTAAGTCTCACTGGCACTAAATGTCTGAAGCGCATCTAATGACATAGTAAATGAGCCTCCACATCATATCAAAGCACACGCTGCATGACCTTCCAAAACCCATACTGATTCAATTCCCTGTCAGATTTATCAGTTTATGTGATAAAGACCTATTTACTTCAAGGTTCTGGCTATTCATGTAATTTCAGGCACCTTCCTGGTGGAGCTGCACCAATCAGCGAATGGGATAACGATGAGCTTGGTGGTAGAGTAACACAAGGGCCTTTACCTGATAAAGCTTTTGAAAGCTGCTGATTGCGGGTTGATGCAGAGTGGTACTCGATTTCCTTTCTGCTGTTCCAGGATGAACTGGTGAATGATCTCTGTTTAAAAAAAACACACACAAAAAATCAACAAAGGTTTTTTGTTCCAAATGGAGGAAATGCCCATCACCTGACATGCCATTGTGGGGGAAGGGGGGTGGGGGTGTCATAGTGTTCCTGCCCGCTCCCTCCCCACCCATGTCGGTGGTGCCTCCACCTGTAAAAACCTTGGAGTTCACCACCAGTGTCGCTAATCTCTCGGTTAAAGAAAGGAGCATGTGATAGAAGAGAGGGGGAGGTAGAAAGCCATATTTATTTCAGGCCTACCCCCTGGTGTAAGCCTGTTCTTAGCTGGCGACCTCTCTAATACTTAGTGACAGAAGTGACCCCCAGTGATAGGCCTACCAGCAGACAGATGGGGGGGGGGGACCGAGCGAGGGACAGAAGGAGAAAAAACTATCAAGCATGTGATTGGCACGTGATCCCTGAGACTGATATAATTCAATTAGAACAGGTTTCATCTTTGTGCGGTGGGGTCCAGCAGGGAATCCTCACACATCATGCACTTCATTCTGTCATCAGTCAAGAGATATACAAAAGAGCCTCTGGCTGGCTTCAGCAAATTAAAAGCTTTCTGCCAGCAGAATCAAGAACAAACAAGCATGTTGGTCTAAGGACTTACTGTATTCTAAGAATCCCAGATTCCAAAATCCGTTATCACATCTGGGACACTCATTCCTGGATGGTTAAAACTGGCGTCAGCTGGCATCAGCTGACAAGCCTTAGGGTCCATATTGGTCAAATGAACAATTAACATCCTGTTCTGTGGGTCAGATGACTGTGGGCCTCACCTTTGACCTGTCGCACAGATGTCAGGTTCTTTTCGAAGCCGTCGTCGAACTTGGGGTTGGTGACGGGCTCAAAGTCACTTGTATAGACGCGGCCAGAGGAGGTGGTGTAGCAGCACTTGCACATGCACGTGTGGTAGCGTAGCCGGCCCTCGTCCAGGTAAGGGTGGGCAAGGGCATCCTTCGCCGAGATTCGCTTCGACTGGTAACCCCAAAAGACAGAGTACATGACTTCAGTTTTACAGTACATATCCACATGGACCCCACACCTAATTGTCTGTTTTCTATTCAAATGCCTTCCATTCAAATACCTTATAGACTCTTGAGTCAGGCAAAACAATTACAATCTAAAACCTTGATGTCAGAGTAGTTGGAATATAAATAAATCAAGACGACTGATTCACAGACGTCATTTGCCCACCGGATCGAAGACCAGCATCCTGCAGAGAAGATGGACCGCTTCATGGGTGGCCTGGCTGGAGAGGGTGTAGAGTACAGGAAGAGATGGCTGTGGAAGAGAAACACCAGCAGGGTCAGGAGGGGCAGGAAACCATCTTCCTTATCATATTACACATATCAAACCTTGTGATGTTTAAACTATTTATTTTTTAGCCTTTCTAAAGAGTTTTACTTCCAAAACAACCATCATCCCACTGCGTGACACTGAACACAAGTAGCTTGGATTTATGCTCAGTTAATAAAGAGCAGCAATGCCAAGACAATCAGACAGTTATTTTTAACTCCGTAATTATCCTCACTGTCTGTGCTCTCCGACCCCATCTCTCACTCTCTCCAAAAAAACACACACATTTGATTGAAAATGTAAGCATTAGCAATCATTTGTTTTCCTTGACTTTGTTTTTGCAGCTAAAATGGAGGCCAGAGGTATAAATTCAGTTGAAGCTTTGTCACCTAGAGCTCGGAGATGGGGGGAAATCCTACCATAAAATGTTGAACCTATAGTACAGGTAGTGTTTTGCGTAGCCACAAACATTATTTGCGGAAAAACGACTAACTCTAACTAAGGATAATGAGTCATTGCTTTGTGTGTTTAACGTGTTACCTCTCCATGTTGCTATGTGAGCGGGTGTATGGATGTGGGAGCCAAGAGTGTGTGTGTTGGGGCCCCTTCTGAATAGGGAGCGTGGTAGCGCATGGACGCATTAGTGGGCATTAGCTTGGGATTAACAGTGGATGGCGTTCTAGTCAGGGAGTGGTGATGGGGGGAGCCGGGGAGGACACATGATCCAGACAGCCAAATGAAACAAATGATGACTCAGACAAGAGACACTGATGACATAATCGGCACGCTGTTTCAGACATCCCCTGGGCATTGCTCTGAGGCATGCTGCGCGGCGAAACATAAAATAAACGAGGCTTGGCTCAAAAAACAGCCAGTCACTGGAGAGAGTTGGAGCTTGACAGGAGACTGAATATTCTCTTCATTGGGAAAGCGTAAAAATTGAGCCAAGTTGTCTCAACATCAGCTATCAAAAAAGATACAGTGAGAGAGAGAGAAAGACAGAGAAAAAAGGCAATAGAACAGAGAGTAACAATTGAAGAGCAAAAAAAGAGAGCCAGACAGAGAGACTTACAGAAGAGAGGGAGAGAAATAAATAAAGACGGTATAAAAGTAAAGAAGAGAAAATCCGACTAGGCTGGGGGACATGCTTTATGAGTCCAGAGTGAGAAAAGGTGGTTTTGTAGTCTGTGCTTCAGTATAACACAGGGAGTTAGAGCCTTTATGAGCAGCGGGATCTGTTCCACACAAAGCACAGGAGGACAGCAATTAGCAAGGCATGGTTTCCGATGCCGCAAAGCCACTCAGTACCCTATAATTCATTAAACATGCTTCTAAGGCAGACATATTTGCCTCTAGGGTTCAGCTTAACCACATACATCAAGCTTCCGTGTAAGCAGGATGTGTTCTTGGCCCGTGTGTGCAGGTTGTTAAGCCATATAGGCACTGCAGTCAGCGCCTTGCCACACTGCATCATCAGACATCTACATTTGCTTGGATCTCAGTCCCCACATGGTTGCTATTGTTGTCGTTGAAACAGACAAGGACAGAACTTTCTTTGTTGTTGAACACCATCGCCATTTTTCAAACCTGTAGAGTGGGCGGGTGTTGCTGTGCCAAACCGTGACGGACAACTTGTGTGTGTTCTATTCTTTTGTGTGGTTGTTTTTTTCTAGACCATGGTGAACGGGGTCAGCAGGTCACTCACTTGTTTGTGGGGTCCTCTCAGGACGTGGGCTCTGGCCCCCTCACATGCCGTCCTCATGGCCTCAAGGGAAGGGGTTCCTAACAGGTCTGTGATCAGATCCAGCTAGAACACAAACATTTGTGTCAACATTTAGTCCCATCCAACATACCAATACTCCCACTAAAAAGCATAACAGATTACACAGTGACACACAATTTAGTCCTACACACTTTATACATAAACTCAACACATATAATGCTCACAGGCAGATAGACACCAAAGGGTCTATCTATTCTACACCGACCGAAGGGCCATTTTTGGGGGGGGGGGGGGTAATGCATGACAAAAAATATCCAGACTATTTCTAATCTATCGCATGACAATATATGGTATAATTCAGGCCAATTCCGTTTAGGCGTTTTTTCTCATTGACTCATTAACTAATTCTGTTTGAGAAGAAGGGCAATGAGGGTCTGTGTTCACAGCCTGTTTAATGCTTTGGTCAGAAACATCAGGCTTCATTGGTCATCAACCTCATTATGAATGTTTTCTAATTAGTGTCTTGTTGAACCAACTGTCCACAGAAAAACAATGACAGGGTTTAGGGAGGGGCATGAACACCACAGCATGCTCTCATTCAAGGGAGGATGCAAATATTTGCATGCATTTGCACAGAAAGTGCAAAGTGCACAAACAAAACTTAATGCCTTTTCTCAGAGCCCTTCCTTCAAGAAACAAGCTACAAGATGAAGAACCATTTAAGATGGAGGGGTGACGTGCATTGAGTTAGTTACCTGCTGGATGGGACTCTGGGCTTGGAAGAGGATGCGACGGCCCAGAAGCTCAGCGAAGATGCAGCCCACGGACCAGATGTCGATGGCGTTGGAGTAGTGGCGGCTACCCATGAGGATCTCTGGGGCACGGTAGTACTGCGTCACCACTTCCTGAGTCATGTGACGTGATTCGTCCAACTCCTCCACTCGTGCCAGGCCAAAGTCACAGATCTGACAGGGGAGGAGGAGGAGGGCGAGGAGGAGGACCAGGGGCACAAGGTCAAGTAACTTGATTAATGTCAAGACAGGCAAATTATCTTTTTTCATATTCTCTAACCTCCTATTTTTATTCCATCCATCCATCTGCCAGTCACTGTCATTTCCTGTCCCTTACTCTCTCTGACTCTTTCACACACACAAACATACAGTAAATGTGTGGGCGACCACACATGCACAGACAAATGCATAAAGAGTCTATTAAGACTGCCAAGCTGAAAATAGCCCCAAATGCGTGGGGGGAATTTTCCCCTTTGGGAAATAAGAATTAGAACCTACATTTGTAAATGTCTCATTAACACGTTCACCAAAGCCAGGGAGCAGAACAGGCAGCATCAGTCAACTTCCATTTTGTACCCAGGGCATAAAACCACATCAGTTAAAATCAATCATAAGTTGATTTCGTGAAAATCTTAATGCTATTTATAGTAGGCATTTAAGACTTAACGCTCACCTTAAGTACACAGTTGCTGTTGACCAGGAGGTTGCCAGGTTTGATATCTCGATGTAGAATCCCAGCTGAATGCAGGTACTTCAGTCCTTAAAATAAAACACATGTCAATTTTACAATACAGTATTAGAAGTACATCGGATATACATACCATACAGTGTCAATACATTTAGCTCACGCAACACCACTGTAAAAAACGGTCCACTCCCCTCCTGTTTAGTAACTGTTATGTGAATATTCAATTCACAGCCTAAAGTTCAAACAGTGTTTGTTTGCTTTGTGTGTTTGGGCAGCACAAACTGTACCTCTGAGGATCTGGTATAGAAAGACTTTGACGTGGTCAGAGCTAAGGGGCTGGGGAGACACGATGATCTTGTGAAGGTCGCTCTGCATCAGCTCTGTCACCACGTAGCTTGATGGGGGGGGGGGGGGGGTCAAGGGAAATTACACCAGAAGAAAACATGGCACAAATAAAACACCTCTTTGAGAAGAAAGACAGAATGGTGGGGGGTTACGTTTTGTTTCGCAGATAGTGTGAAATCTCAAAAAGGAGACTGAGAGGAACCAACAGCAGTAGCAGCATTCAAAACGTGTGATAACACGTGTACAAGCTACATGGTACGTGCATTGTACTCTGCCGCAAAATACCTTTATGCAAGTGCAAAAACAAGTCAGACTCCTTTCAATCGAGACAATGTGAATGTGTCAATGCAACAGGGGCCGACATTAAAAGGAATGAAAATTGATTTGAGCGACCCTTTAAAGAAAACACACTTCCAAGTGGGCGATGTTTTGATTTTTACCATGCCAACCACCACAGCAAAGAGACAGGAAATAACACAACCATACATAGAACACAAAGTAGAACACTTTCCCACACAGACTCAACTGCATACAAATACAGCATTCAATAACAACCATACACTGCAGCAGGCGTTCAAATGTGCTCCTGAGCCTCGTCCAGGCCCATTTTGGTTTCTTATCTTTGTCTGGCGACAGCAAATGAGATAGTGGCCAGTCGATGTTGTGTGAGAGTCTCACTCCACAGGGAGTTTGGAAATCGGTCGCTGGCCTCATTAGAGCCTGACAAACACAGAGGCCCCTCCTTGGGCACTCTGGCACCCTGGGACACTGAAGTTTGGTTCTGTCATGCCTGTTTGCGCACATATGCACACACACACATTTCGATTGCAAATACCATTCCATAACTGTGCCTCTAATCATTTGCTTTGCAGTATGTAAGTTTGGAGATTCTAAATCACTGACAGTGTCGTTCACAAGTCAACATCAGTGAAGACAGATCAGACACATTAAGTCTCACCTCCCACACCATCATTTCCTGTCAGTCTAGCACGACCAATAGCCGTACAGCCAGAACCCTAACCCTGTATAAGCGGCATGTGGCTTTCAATCAATGCCTTGCTGGCAGGTAATGATTGCACTCTGCCATGTTTGGAGGCTATAAATGGCCAGTCTGTGGTGTCAGTCATACTTGGAACAATGAGCTTAAACGGGGATGTGCGTAGGGAACTGATCTAGGATAATACAAAATCAGTGCCAAGATATTGCATAGAAGCTTTTAGCCAATAGGGTGAGAGCAATGAGTAATGACACCACCGACCCTCAAAAGAAAATCTCAAACCTGTCATATAGATTAGGGATAACCCCTATTGACCCACATTTTTAAATCATTAAAGTATTGCTTTAAAATAAACTACTTTGTGGAATTGGTTCTGAGACGGAGTGATTACTGTGAGTCTTTGGTAGAGCTTCCTTGTCAAGTCTCCATGCATGAAGAGGCTCAAACTATCAAGACCCTTCTCACTTCCTCATTCACTATCAACCCTACACACCCAGCAGTATTTCTCAGTGCAATAGGGGTGAAACATGTAATAAGAAGGCAGGAAAGCACAGATACCCTGCAGGTTTCTGGATGCCTACTTGTGTCTGTGGCACTCTGCTGGCTCACAGGAGTGAGATGTTGGGCCTGTCACAGGGCTCTGGGCTAGCTGGGAGACTCTTAGAGGGAATCAGCAGTGCTTCCATTCTCCTAGCTGACAACACTCTGCTTATACAATGTAGTTCCAAACACCCTTACTCACTTTACTGTGTTTAACGTGGCGGCAAGATATACTACACTTGTTCATAATTGACTACAGGCTGACAGTTCAATATGCCACCCTTCCCTTGCATCCAAAAGCATTGTTTGGTCATGCATACCGTACTTGCTACTACAGTTGCTGCTATTTGTTGCCATAAGCAAAAAGCTCAAATAAATTGTATGTCTTTATCAAGGATCATATTCCATGCAAATTAACTTGCTTATACAGAAGCAGAGTTACACAATTAAAAACTGAACAAACAAGTAATCTAAAATTAGCATCCTTAAAAACAAGTCAAATGAAAAATTCCTACGCTAAGGAAACAAGAGATTTATTTTTCTCTTTTGTTTGCTGTAAAGTAAATCTCTACAGAACATGCCAAGACATGAATCTTAAAATATAAAAACAATACTGATACCAAAAGGGCTTGACGAGAGGCTGCAAAAAGACCAAGAGGCAATTTCAGAATGGTTACATGTGTGTGATTAGTATGATTTAATTAAATGCTAGATTAGAAAGAAAGCCCAAAAAGCCTTGATGCTCCATTCTTCCACTTCTAATGCACCTAAAGAAAATTATGACAATTCCAAATGAACAAAAATGGGAAATAGCTTTTTATAAATTAACGTTTTTCCTAAAAAACTGGAGCACTCAGGCCGTATACTGGTTTATTCTGCCTTTAGTGAAACACACTTGTGGTCTACAGCTAATCATGACATGAAGACACCAAAAGAAACAATTAGCAGGACAACCTCCAGAGTGGCTTACGGATGAGGGACTTTGCGACAAATGAATGCAAACATCATAATGCATTCTACAGTAACCACAAAAACCACCCACGTCACAATCGACGGGGTAAGAGAGACAGACTGAGAGTTGTTCTGATTGTGATAGGGGTAGGTGCCCGAGTTAGCAAGCCAGTATCTTGGTCTGGGATCTACTGCTGGGGCTCAGACAGCCTCAAACTCCGTACGGGTTCCAAGCCTGTTGGAACCCGTAACAATGACCAAATTCAAATCTCCATTGCAACAACACAACCAGGTCAAACTTAATCCATGGGGAGGCCGGTCTATCCACTCTAATCTGTAGAGCCATGCAGACAGATAAACTGATATCAAGCAGAAGGATACAATGGGGTGAACATGCAAGGGCACCTATGAATTTCAATGGCAGTGGAACACCCACAGACTTAAGGCCCACTGTGTACTGTGAAAGTACCTCATGAACTCCAAGGGACAGAAGGAAGGATTAGGATGGCACACGGAGTGCTCTGATTTAAACAGAATTACCTAATTTAAAAAGAATGACGTGGTGTTTGTTCCTTTGTCCTGTCCTTTTGTGTAAACAGTGACGTACGTCAACCGTTGTAAATTTGGGCTCCCATGAACAAAAACAAACAAAAACCTCACCTATAACTACTACATGATAACTCCAGCAAAGACAGGAAGACATTGCTCAAAACGACAGGCATTGGGCTGGTTTTATACCACCAGCTGGGTAAAGGCAGCAATGAAGGATACATCTCCTCAAAGTAGTCGATGTGGGGAGGCTGAAGGATGTCCAGAGCAGAGAGTACCTGGGGAGAGAAGAAACAACCACAGTTTGAGTTTTCTTCAGATCCCATTTTCTTCATCCCCTTTTCCCCCTGTATGTACACAAATCCTATGGTCTGGTGACATGGCATGTTAACCACTTTGTTATGGGGCAACACAGAGTAATCAGAGAATACTTTGTGGAAGGAAATAAAATGCATTGTGGGACACTCAAACTAGTGCCCTGAGCTAGGAAAGGCAACCAGAAAGCTTCTGGGAGCAGAGAAAGGGTGGGGTGAGGACAGGAGGTCTGAGGGAAGGGAGGTCTGAGGACAGGGTGTCTGAGGACAGGAGGTCTGAGGACAGGAGGTCCGAGGACAGGAGGTCCGAGGACAGGGGGTCTGAGGGAAGGGACGTCTGAGGACAGGAGGTCTGAGGACAGGGGGTCTGAGGACAGGAGGTCTGAGGACAGGAGGTCCGAGGACAGGGGGTCTGAGGGAAGGGACGTCTGAGGACAGGAGGTCTGAGGACAGGGGGTCTGAGGACAGGAGGTCTGAGGACAGGAGGTCTGAGGACAGGAGGTCTAAGGACAGGGGTTCTGAGGACAGGGGGTCTGACGACAGGAGGTCTGAGGACAGGAGGTCTGAGGACAGGAGGTCTGAGGACAGGAGGTCTGAGGACAGGAAGTCTGAGGACAGGAGGTCTGAGGGAAGGGAGGCAGGTCTGACAGAGCTGTGAGGAATGCTGCTGTACATGTTTGGGGAAACTTCAAAGGGATTTCTTTGAGATTTAGAGTGGTAGGGCCTGCTGGAATCAACATTTAGGATGACAAAGACAGACTCAAGGGCTGCCAGTGAACCTGAATCCCGTGCAGCCGTTATGCTGTTGAGCTGTATGACATACACAGTTATAGGATCAAATATGTGGTTAGTCACACCATGCTGTTACCAAGGGGGCTTTACCGTTAAGACCGAAACTGTCAATAAATTATTATTCGATGATATGATGCAGCTGCGTCTTACTTTCATCTTAACCGAGCAGACAGTTGGCCAAAACCAAGCAGATTTCTGAATTATAATGTGCTTAGCTGAGGTGAAAAGAAGCACTGGCACTCAGGCTCCAGGACTGGAGAAAAGGATAACAAACTGTTTTGTCCTACTCACGTTATCATGTTTAAAAAAACAGAGCATCTTCAGCTCGCGGAAGACCCTCTTGCATGAGACAAGGTTCTGGAAGACGTTGGGCATCTTTTTGAGGGCGACTCGCTTTCCATCCCTAGGGTCGGTGACTGACCTGCAGGATGGGAGGGAAGGAGCAGAACATGAGTAAGGCTGAATGAGTCGATGCACTTTTGCCGCTTGAGCAAACACAGAACAGCTGAGACTACGAAAGGGCTTGTCAGGTCACTGTGCTGTCAACAAGGCTTTCAGGGTGCTACACCAACACAGTCATGACTCTGGAAACGGGTGGCTAAACTGGCACAAGTAATCACTGATATTGAGTGGTTTTCACCAGAAACTGAGAGATCATGTACTTTGTAGCATGTGTTGGCCTATGCAATACGTAGAAGAAATGGATACCAGCGGTGAATGCCAGAATCCCTACACCTCGTCACTGTTTGTTAAGCTGTTACTGCAAATATGTTGATTTGGTGGTTTAGTTAGTCTCCAAAAGTGATGTGAAAATCAACCAAATGTGCAGTGTAAGGGAGACATTTTTTTTTAAACTTATGTGCATAGATGCTATCATGTAAACAAATATATAGAATTTTGATAACCTAGTTTCCTCACTCCAATTTAGTACTCATTAGTAGAGACATATTCTCCTGAGCTATGTTGTCCTCAAAATTATGAAGAGCTTGAACGATACAATATCTAAAACAAACTAGGCAAGGGGCTGCTTTACTAGCTGCAGGCTTATGAAGCAGCGGCACACAAAAGGCAGCCTGCGCCTTTGAAATGGATGCCTGAGAGGACAGAAGCAGCACTGTTTGGCACTGAGAGCTAGTTAGCAGTTTCCCCTGCCCCTTTCCTTTCCGTAATTAACCCACTAAGCCAGGCCTACTCACCCACCCTCCACACACTCTCCTAGAGATCAGAGTGAGAGCCCTGCACCTTTCACAATCCCAGACTAGCTCCTCAAACTGCACTAGCTGGACAAATTGAATTTTTAGGGTGGTGTGCGTCTCTCTCTCTCTCTCACTCTCTGTCTCTCTCTCTCTTTCAAGGCTCCTACCTCTGTTCACCCTGTGCAGGAATGCGGTTAAATTAGAACAGGCAGGAATTAGACCGTGCTTGCATAATGAATCAAAGCCCCTTAGATATGGCAGCTCAAAGAAGGGAGGAGAGGGTGGGGGGTAGCCTTTTATTTTAGCACACACAACTACTCATCAAATGTTCATTGAGAAACATTCACTTGCTGTCAACAGCCACACCTGCAGCAACTGCAGAAAGCAAGACAATTAGATAACTTATTAAACATAACATACTCTACACGGACAGACACAACCACAGATATACCTTCTGTTTCAACCTCTCCCATAACATCAGTTAGTGGAAAACTTTCAGTTGGGGAACTTGTGGAACCAACTACAAAAACAGTAAGGTGCACCTTTTTGTGTCCGGAAGATGGGAGGAGGGTGATCCCTGACACATCCGTGCAGTATTTCGGTGTATGGCAGATTGACATGTTGAACGTTGAGCAGATCTGAGCAGAGTTGTGGCTATTTCCAAAACCCTCAACAGATTTGGGTCAATGACCTAATTATACTGAAATTAAAAAGTACTATTTATGTCATTAATATATATATATATATATATATATGAGAAAGTATGGTGGTGTGTGCTGCTTTCTATACCAAGAGCAACTTTAGCCTCCAATCTCTGTGTGTGTGTCTATCGACCCCCCCACCTCCAAACACATACAGACATTTTGGTGTCAGTTAGATAGTGATAAAATAAGGCCCAAGTTGGCAGTTAGCTAGAGCTGCAAAATAAAATATAAATAGAATATATAATAATCTGCAGGGAAAAAATAAATATTAACAATAGTGTGTGTGAGAGTTCACACTGCTTGTATATCTCTCCGGGGAGGTTTGAATATTTTGGAGCAATAAAGAAGACCAAAGGTGCAACTTGGAAGAAAAGATCAGCTGATGCACTACAATACTTGTCGGACAAAACTTGCCAACAAAGACCATTTTTGAAGAGAGCATGCCAGTAACGTAATAAGAGGCAACAATAATACTTTTTCTGTGGAGAAGTGGATGGTTGAGGATAATTATTGCCGAACTGCCAGCCACCGGTAATAGCAAAGGCCATAAATAGGACATCTGTCACACTCGCCACAGTCTCAAGGTTTGTGACTAGTACTGTGTCTGTGACTAGTACTGTGTCTGTGACTAGTACTGCTTCAGCCACACCAAATAATGGGATTGATGATTACCTACATCTAAAAGGATGACATCAGATAATGCTCTACAGAAATAATCGGTATCTTTTAAGATTAAGCACTTCTTTGTACACCCAGCCAATGGGATGTCCCTCTCCTGCTGAGTTACCGGGCAGACTTGTTCTGCAGGTGGATCCAGTTCATGGCCGGGTTGGTTTGTGCAGGATTTTAAGTTTTACAAGGACATTTACAGCTAAGGTCAGGGTAGGAGCGCCAAAAAACAATAAAACTCTGAGGCTGAGTGTGAACAATTTAACCAACTACACTTTTCGCTTGCTGATTTAACACTGGGATAACAGAAACAAGGGATGCCTCTATCTGTTGTCATCACAAATAGATTCTTGCAATGTATTTGTATTATTTATTGTACTCTTTTGGGACCTTGTAAGATCCCCACTCCTCAGCACCAGTTTCTTTTAGCGCATTTTTCGGCAATGCTTCCATCTGGTTTTTGTTGATATTTGGACAGTCTGCTTTCTTCTCTATAATATGTTCCATTTTCACACATTCAGCCAAGCTGACACGCAATTTTAACATTTGGCTCTAATCACCTGACACTTCAATCCCATGTTCTTTTGTATCTTACTACACACCTTGTGCCTCTATCGCCTTCCTTCTCTGGCCTCTGACAGACAGGAGCTTTCTAGGAAATAATGGGCCCCATTAGCAGCACTGCCCTGCCATGGAGAAGTGTAAAATTCTGCCTGCAGTGGGTGTGAGGGAGCATGCATGTGGGGAGATAGTACAAGGTACTGCATGGGGATACGTGTGTGTGTGTGTATGTGTATTAGACAATTAATGAGTTTGTGGGGTAGAAAGTGAGAATGTTTGCTACACGTAATCAGAATGTATTTGTTTTTTGTATGCAATCACTCTCTACCAAGTGCCCCAGGGTTGAGCCTTCTACTGTAATTAGGAGGGGCGGGGGTTAGACACTGACTGGGTTAATGAGCGGTAGAGGGCAAGCCCTCCCTGGGGAAACAACATGTGTCATTAAGCTAGAGCATACTGGCTCTCTCCACCTCGGTGCCCTGCACCATCCAAGGTAAATCTCCTCAAATAGGATGAGGCAAGGAGGCCAGATGGCAGCAGCTACTATGGTCTGAGGAGGGTTGTTCAGAGACAATAAGAACATGAGCCTGGGCTGTATGGGGCTTGAGTATTAGGAAAAGTAACAGCAAAAGACCTCAAGGTGAAACTGAAGTAGAGGTAGTAAAACAAAACCGTCTAAACTATGAAATGAATTATCCTGGTGATGACAAAAAGAGGGAAAGATTAGGCTACATCCGCTGCTGCTGACTCGAGCCATGAGGAACCGTTTCAGCGCAGATCTGAGTCAGCAGAACATGGCCAAGGGGGCAGGGACACACACAGAGGCGCGCTAATCCGCAACTCGGCCCACCAGAGAAAGTACCCACGTCATAGAGTTGACTCCCTGGCTCTCTGAAGACCAGGCGTTTATCTGACATCAACCAGTGAGTGCATAGAGAGGGTGCAGGAAGCAAGCAGAGAAAGGTGTCAACCCCAGATAGGCTACCAAATCCCAGGCAGCATGAACACACCCAAGTCTCAACAGTCTTTCTGAAAAAGTACCCCCTCTGACAGCTATTTAAGAATCTTGTTAGACTAGAGAATAGGAGTTCACTGTGGAATATTCTAACACAATAGAAAATTCCCCAGCATTTTCATTCAATAAGACAACATAAGAAGAAGTGAAAGTAGCCAAAACTGGGTGTTTGGGGCAAACACATGAGCATGTAGAATTATTTTGTGGGATACAGTACTGTTGTTGCAGTAATGACACATCTTTAGCCATTTCTCTGACAAGAGACTCAATAAAGCACAGACACACGGCAGCTGGAGGTTCTGCTGAGCGCGCCAGAAAACGTTTTCATCTTGTTTGCAAACTCCCTTCTGACAGCAAAAAGAAGACACGCGCAAGGGTAGCAGCAGACAGCTTGGTTGGAGAGCTTTGGTAATTGAGACATGGGGCCTCTCTCTCTTCTCTCTTCTGCTCCCCTCTCTCACTTCCTGTTACCCTTCAGTCTCAAAGTCTCAAAAATCGATGGCTTTATCTGACATCTCCAACATTTCCTCACAGGATGCTAGAATCTATTGAGACCCCCCCCCCGCCCCCCCCCCCCCCCCCCCCTCTCTCTCTCTCTCACCCCCACTCTCTCTGTCTCCATCTACAAAGCTGGAGTTGGATGTGTTCCTTCCTTGCCATGGCAGTTGGGCTGACTATTAAGAGCCCCTGTTTGAAACACATTGAGAGCTGATGCCTCATGGACATTCCTGGAGCCTCTCCACTGAAGACTCTGAGTGGCAACCAAATACTGAGTCACGCCAGCTGGTCGCACGCAGCGCTAGCTGCTGGCAACACTTTGATATGCATAAGCAGTGTCATAGGACTGAATCACATGCTAAAGCGGGTTCACTTTTCCAAAACACGTGGACCAGAGTGACAGGTCTGGGAAATGATAGAAACAAAGTGGAAATGTTATCGAGGAACGGTGGAACATTGCTTGGAACAGCGAACTTGGTATTTTGTTGTACATTTTCTACATTTTACTCTGTTCATTATGTTTACTGTATGCACCTATTCACCAAAGTAAATTCCTTGTTTGTGACCACTTACTTGGTGATTAAACACTATTCTGATTCTGATATGGGTGAGCGAGTGACTTCCTCTTTGTGCATTCCCCTCACGAACCAAAGGACTTGACAACTCAAGACCTTTTGTCTATCCTCTCTCCTTCAAACACCTTGTGGTGATCTCTAAAGCATTCTCCCTATTGATGCTCAAAATCAAGAAAACCGGAGAGGGCTAAAAATACATGTGAGGAATGTCCTGGAAATGACTAGTGCTGGACCTTTAAATCCAGAGACCATCTCTGGCACACAGTGTTTATAATTAACAGGCTCATTTTCGCAGGTTGAGTGAAACACTGCGTCACACATTCACTGCTCCTATAGCAGAGACAAAAGACTCCCACTCTGACTGACATTTTCACAGCCAGATTGAGGCTACGTTAGCTTTGAGACTCAACAGATATTACATTTTAATCCAAGGCTGTCAGGAATGATCCGGAACTCCCAATTCAAAGTTGGAAAATACACCATCCATACAGTAACATGCATAAAATAAATAAATGACTTACATTTTCCATCTGGACGATGGAGACTTTGCACCACCTAGTCCCACCCATGCCAGTTTGCTCGCTGGAAACAACATTCCAGTGAACATTGGCCTCTGGAATTGTTTCTGTAACGCTGGTCTGATTGTAAACATGCATGCCCCATTGTTTTAGATGGGAATGCTATAAAAAAATATGCATATTGCATTTGCTCCATTTATGGTAAGGACTGTTTGATGTATTCTAAGTATTCAATGTCAGTGGGAACATTTTAAATGCATACATAGGAGTGACTGTGACCTTTTGGGGGATGAAAACAAAAGTGTATGAGCTAGTTGTTAATTTAAAAGAGTAAAAATAATCAATTTAACATTTATTTCAGATAGACAAGAACAGCTGACACAAAGAGTTGTTCAGAGAGAGCCGTCAGCTCCAGGTGACTAAAGGGTTAACCGGGCACCTATGACAGTTGGTCAGGTATTCCTCTCAGCCCATGCGTCTGCCAACTGCAGGCCTCTTAAGAGCTCCTTCTGACTGCTACGGCTGCTGTAAAAAGCCTAGACTGTCTGCAAGCCTTTTAAGCTGTGGGTCCTAAAAGGCTGAGGCAGTCTGCACATTCATAATAGGTCCAAAACAACAAAGACATCACTATGAATGAGCCATTTTTACATTTTGTCATTTAGCAGATGCTCTTATCCAGAGTGACTTACAATAAGTACAGGGACATTCTCCCGAGGCAAGTAGGCTGAAGTGCCTTGCCCAAGGACACAACATCATTTCGCACGGCCGGAAATCGAACCAACAACCTTCTGATTAATAGCTTAACTCCCTAACCGCTCAGCCATCTGACCCCCAATAAAAGAAAAAAAAGACCCTGGCAAGACGCTGGCTATCTTGACATAAATGGAGCATTTTCTGGCCAATATGGAACATTATAGTGTGCACAAATAAAGTATTTTAGTGCACACATTCAGGGCTGTGTCTTAGCATGTCGGGATCATGTAGGTGTCATAGGTCACCCTCGGCAAGGCATTTCATTTGTGTTGCCCCTGGTGCCAAACGCAGTTGGAAGACACACTTTAACATAGTCATTAAACTTTATCTAGCTTGGTTATAAATGTTATGACAAGGAAAAAGTTACCACTGTGTTCACACAGGTGTGAAGCTGGGACCGCCGTAACAGTGACTGGGTGAATAACTACAGCCCGTTCCTTGGCATTACCCACATTCGTACTACTAGTCCTACTTTGGATAAAAGTTCAATAGATATAAAATGTAAACGTTAATAACAAGTCAGCGTACTTGTAAGTGGGACCTGACGGACAGTTAATTTAGTTTAAAAAAAAAATTATTTCTCACAAAGCCTTGGAGCACACTAAAAATGAACATGAGTGATAGGCCTTTGGTATAGCTAGCCTCTGTTAATCTAAAGTATAGAGTCTGTTTAGTTAGGAGGGCTGAGAAAAGAGAAAAACTAGTCTCATTGCTGTAACTTAGAAAGCTAATAAGCTATAAAATAACATCACCCAGACTCCCACACTTACAACAAGCAACCTCCTATGTCTTGACTAGTCAAAACACAAGTGAAGTCTATGTGCTTACCATAATCCAATTTTATCAAGAATACAAATACAACCTTCCACCCCTCGTGCACAAGCACAGACACACACACATCGACACACAAACAGACACAAAGAGACAAAAGACCCTGGAGGCAAGATAAGTTAAGAGAGGTAGGTACATTTTACTTAAGACGCCAAATTCCACCTGGGCTCTAAGCTGGTGAGCACATGACAAGCACTCCATGCAAGGGAAAAGCCAATTTACTTCACGTTCCACGGCTGCGCGCATCAGTGAGCACTTACCACGCCAGAGTGCTTTTTCTGAGCAGTGCTGCTTAGCTGTCAAGCAGTGGACCCGAGACACCAATGCTAGTTTTCTCCCTGATTTGGACAACCTTCCAGTTAACTTATAACCAAGTGAGGATTGTGTGAAAGTCATAAAAGCTTTCGTGTATTAGTCAAACTAAACAGACACACTACCTTTGAGTGTCAACACAACACCAGCATATTTTTACCCTCAATATTCATGAATATTTCTTACAAAATGATCAGTGTGTTGGCCTGTCACTTCTTTAATTTGACCAACAATCTGAAATTGTACAACTGCAACCTAATTGCAGCTTAATACATTTGCTACATATGGCTCTACAACCTCAAGCACACCAATGTACAAATTCTGCCTCGTCCATGTGTGACGATTAAAAGTTGTCCACCTATAGTCTCCTTACACCCATATTTATATATTTGGTTTTGGGGGACTTATTCTAGACAAATTGCTGTTTCTCTTACTTTACTGGTCAAACTATGATAAACTGTATTACAATTCCTAATAATGATGTGAAAGCAAAGAGAACAGTACGCTTAGGCTTTTAAAGGGGGAAGGTTGGCGGGGGTGAATATCTGAGCTTCTCAAGAACTTGGTGCCTCCAGCATGGGTCTATAAATACTCAGGCGGTCAGTGGAGCAGATTAAACGCAGACAACAGGAAGGGGTTTTGAAGAAAGGTCAAGCTGTGATGACAGTGGCAGTGAGACTGGTAACTAGCTGACAGCAGGAAAGGGAGGGGTGATGGGCTGACCATCCTGGCTGATGGTGTCCACATGAAATAGGGCAGACATTTATATTTAGTGCCACACACTGCAATACAAAATTGGAAATGGGAATACAAAGCTTTGTGAACATTCAGTAACAAACGATATATGCAAACTAGCTTTGTAATCTTGGACAGACCCCTCCAACTTGTATAAATACAGGCAGATACATTTCGTGGTCAGCTACATTTAGCGTATACAAACGTATACAAGTTGGGTTTAGGAAACAAAATGCATGGACCAAATGGCTCCGTTATTGCTATAGTTGTACTATAGCCTATAGCACTATAGCCTACACTCCTGATTCAGTAGCTTCACTGAGGAAAACAACATTTGAAACTTACCAGACCACCCCGAAAGCTCCATATCCAATGGGTCTATCCGGCTCAATATCCAATTGCTGGGGTAAGTGGTGAGGGTGTTGGTGATGGTGGTGGTGAGCTTTGACAGCTGCTGCTTGAACTTGGGCAGGTGCCGCAGCTGCTGCTGGACCAGGGGCTTGACCAGGGGCTGGCGAGGGGAAGTATGGCTGTTGCTGGCTCGGGTTCAGCATTACCGCCGCAGCAGCGGCCGCCGCTGCAGCTGCGGCTGTGGAAGCGTGTTGTTGGACTGGGTGGACAGCGGCAGCGGAGCCAGGGTGCTGCAAGTGATGCTGGCCCGAGTGGTGATGGTGGTGGAGGTGGGGCGGTGGGAGATGCGGTAATTGGTGATGATGGTGCGGATGATGGGCACCGACTGCTGATGCGCCGCCGTTATATGCAGACATCATTTTAGCGGCATTGGTAGCCGTTGTACCGCACAGAGCCATTCACTCAATAAGAACCAAAAAGAAATATACAAGTGGATAACAGTGTGTCGTTAAAATGATGCTACTAGTAAACAGGCCTCAAGATAACTACAAAATATCTGGGCAGGTGGATTACAACTAGTCGCCTAATTTCGCCGGTGCCTAAAATCAAAACAAAAAGTATTTAATGGGTTACAAATTAAACAAACATGTCTGTATGGCCTATTACAATTCTATGAGAGCAGCACTCACTCTCGCTTACGGCCTTATCGTTACGATCTGACCTACTTTCATTTTAATTGTCTTGTGCATACATCGTTACCAGCGAATATTGGTAGGCTATAATTAATAACCTGTGTAAAATGTAGTGCACCTGTTAAAATGATTAAATGAAAAATGCGACAGAAAAACCCGCACCCCCCACAATAAATAAATTATCCGCGGCCCTAGATCTCCCTCATGTTGGAAGTGGCTCTCCCCTTCCCACTGACGGAACTCGATCAATTTTCCCTCCTTTAAATGAAAAGGGAAAACGATCAAAAATCACATGGGAACTAGCACATTCATCTTTTAAATCTCAAGTTTGCCATATTGTCTGGTCCAGCACCGCTGTTGTTCCCACCGCCTGTGCTGCATTCAGTTTGCAGAAGTTAGAAGGCTTTCGGTCACGCTATTCCTGCTGGTCTGCCACTTGTTTCAGGCGTTAAAAGTAGCCATGCAAGACTTCAAATGTTACCGCATTGACTTCTTTTCCGATAATAGCCTATATGGCGAGCAGGCTAATAATCTCCGAGAACGTGTAGGCTAGTTAATGTAGACCCGTGCAAAACGAGGTGTGTGATTTGCCTTTTAATGCCGTCAACAACGTCTTTTACTTGCGTGCTGCTGTTTTGCATCAGATGTCACAATTCCTGCATTCCCCGGCGACAGAAATCCACATCATTTTGATATAATTAGCTATCTCCTTCCTGGAACGAGGAAAACAAATTATTCCAAGGGTAACCTAGTTTATAGTCAACTTATTTTCCCCATCGAATCCGGTATGTTCAGCGTGCTCCGCACTTTATCTCCTCAGGCAGCACAGACATCAATCCAATAAAGGTAAATACACTAAAAATCAAAACAAAAACACCCAAGAACTCCGTTTATTCAGAAATGTCGGCTGACTACCTCCAGCCGGATGGTGCTGCCAGGACCTCGGAAGAAACACGCACAGCCTTGGCTTCTTGGGTACCCAACTAGTCTGCTTGTGATGGCAGGTCTTAGCTCCAATCAAAATAGGAGTCTTACGTTTTTTAATGGCGTTAAGCCAATCAGTTGAATCCAAAGAGATATAGGGGTGTTACCATAACGTGCAACGTCAGAATCACTGGAAACTGTCACCATTGTGGAGCACGAACCCTGTGGAGGTCCCTCTGCACGTGAAAGGGAGGCTGAGCCAAAATGGAGGGCAAGAGATGTAGTTGCTTGAATAAATGTGGGTTGTTACTTAAAATGATTGGCATTTAACGTAGCCAATAGCATCCTAGGCTACGTCGCTACATGAAGATGAGGTTATGAAAAGGGCACGTGCTAGTTCAAGGCTGATACAATTGTATATTGTGGACTACCAGTTGTTTCATGGTCGCCTGTCATCATGGCAGTAAATCTTGTGTCTTGTGGTCCGAAGCATATGTTTCGACTCGGATTATTGTAAATTAGGCCAATACAATACTTTTATTGTCATACATATACATGTATTTTTTGGTGGTGGTGGTGGGGGGGGGGGGGGGGTTACCTGTATCTGTTAAAAAAAACAGACCATTCCTTGGCAGGCACTAGCCACTGTTAGAACTGGACACTACTGGTACTTGCTTATCTGCTGTACTTAGTATATGCACTGTTTAAATGAATACATACATTGCATAATTAACCTTACCTTATTGATAATAGCCTAATTAAAAGATTAATCAGGAGTTGAGATTTAGAAAAATCACCTGTGAGTTGCATTGAGTCATTTATTTATATTTATATTATTTATATTATTTGTCAACTGTTTAGCTTTGTCTGTCTCTAATGTATTACTATTGTATAATATAGTGTGATCAAAACCATGAATAATAGCCTCCATTGTTACTTGGCTTGATATTTGCATATATCTATATTCCTTACATATAATCAAAGAAACCAGATAGCACTGACACCTCTTTTTGCGGTAAACAAGTTTAAATGTTTCCTGCTGCTTGGCCACTCATGTTTAATGAAAAAGCAAATGTTGACCCAGACAGTAAAATAAATATGTACATGTTTCAGAATGTGCAAATAAATAAACCAGAAAACAAAACACTGGGTCCATGCAATTACAATGACTCAAAACAGAATATTACATTCTTCTTTCGATATATGAGATTAATATGAAATTAAACTATCTCTATCTGTCTCTATAAATCTAAGAGAGAGTGAGAAATATGAGATTGAGAGTGGATGAGAGAGACAGAGAAAATGAGAAAGAGAAATTCACTTTTTTCTTGTACCCTCCATCTTTGGGTGACAGATCTATTTTTGGAGGACAAGATGTCTGTTTTTAGTAGTTGTCGTCCCAGCAGTCTTCACAGGCAAGACTGGTCAAAATGATGGCAATATTTATTACACTGGAAAATAACAAGCTCCCCTGTGATGTGTTTATGCTCAAATCAATCATGGCAGCACACACTAAGTGAACTTCCATAACAACTGGATGAATAGTGGATCATTTTGTTGTCTCTATATTTACTCTTAACCGATTCTCAGTGGGGAGCAGCACATTCTGGCTATAAGCACAGTGACAAGTATTAATTAATCAGTAATGCATTTCACTGCTCAATCCTCATATGAGTGGAAAACAGCATGATACTGTAGCCTCACCGGCCACTGAATGTTTTATGGTAGGATGCCTTGCAATTCTTTTGATGTGCAAAAATATTGAGGCCATGCAGAACCAGTGGCCATGTTCATTTCTATTATGGATGCAAAATATAGAAAAACATTATTGTCCAAGGAACTGTTAACATGTAGAGCATGTTACATGTTTGGAATAAAAAACTTTGATGAGGAAGTTGCTTCAGAAACCAACATGGGAAAAAATATCTAATGGCTGCAAATAGAAAATTATTTAAAGAGACACCTGTGAAAGGAAGTGGTACAGAGAGATAAATTCAACTTCAAAGGATTAACATAAAAAATGCAGATTATGGCCATGAATAGTTTTCCATAATAATATCACAAGCTTATTTGACTAACAAATCACCCAGAGCCACTTTGTATATTGACAAGGGCATACCATGTTCCACAACCCAAAACATAAAAAGCAGTCCTTATTTCTAGTCCCAGATAAAGTAAACCAGTATTGCAATTACATAATGAAATGTAATATTTAAATGTAGATTCTATAATGTTTAATTATATGTACAGTATACTGCATGAACCAATCAAACTTGAATCAGTGGTATGTAAACTTTTGTGGGATATTTAGAGTAAATTAGGGTAATAGTAGATTACAAATGTATCAAAAATGTGTACAATAGTTATAGAATAGGATTTTTATTGGATGAAAATATCTGTGCAAAACTTGTGTCTTGCATCAGGTGCATTCAATGTACTGCTATTACTTGTTACTTACTAATGTAGGGTCACCAGAGTTATGTATAAGGAGGGGGCATGTGGTTAATTGGAAGCTCTAAGCTCTTTTTATGGACCACTGCTGGAGGTCAGTCAATACTGCATTGTCTTGACTTGTTTTGAATATTTCTGTTACTACTTTGACATCTTACCTTACTAGGTAGAGAACATTAATTCAATAACAAGTTACACAAAATATGCTATTTTAGGAGCAGGAAGTAAAGTTCATATTCAAAAGTCAGATTTTGAAAGAATATTGAGTAAGTTTGTCCCTTTATAGAGTATCTTACTGTATGTGTGCTTTTAAGATACTTTTTAGCACTCTCCTTCAAAGGCTGTTTCAGTTGGATGTTGCTGGTGTGAATGTTAAGGTTAAGGATTGTTTTCTCTTACATTTCTGTGCATTTTTTAAAAGTTAGTCCATGTTTAGGTTAAATTATCACAGATCAACAACAAATGCTCAAACTTCCAGGTGGGCTTTTTCATCAACTCTTATTTGTGGGATGGGCCACATTATCCTAGTAGTCTGTAAACAAAAGACTTAAACCCCAAGATCTTTCTGGTATAAATGAATAATGTTGCTATGCTGACTATGCTGTTAATTACTGACACAGGATGTGCTTGTGCTGATAGAGTGAAATATTAAGAGTGTAAAACCAGGCTTTTTGTACCATTACAGAACAGATTCCATTTCTTTAAGAAGTAACAGACAATGTAGAAAGTGTGTTAGGAGGATAGAAAATACAGGTAACTATTAGGCTACTTATTGTAGCTTTGGTCAGCTTGCTGTAAACAACCAGGCAGGAAGGAAACAATGCTTTTCATGACCTCTCAATAGGCATCTTATAATTACTGCCTTGGGGCTAATATCAACATCACAGTGTCTCCCCCGCAGTGTACCTTCAACAGGGTACACGACCCCTGCAATTGTAAAGAAGCATCGTAAATTTTGTTGAGAAATATTTTGAAAGCCACCTTTCTTAGAAGGCCACTTCTCTTTTAAGGGAATATCCAGTACAGTACATAGCCTACTGTAACACCCAGAGATGCCTTAAAACAACACCCTCTCACCATGTCAAATATGAGACATTTCAATCTTATGCCAGAGCTGGCATAAGGTACACTTTCCTAAATGTAAAACCAAGCTCTCTACATTTCAATATGTGGAAAAAATATAAATATAATGGAAAGGGGGGGGGGGGGGGGGGTTGGTTTGGAGTACAGAACAAGGCTCAAACAAAGGACTTGAATCAACAGCGGTCACAGGTGATAGTTGTAAAATATTTGTGTTCTTTTTCCCCAGCTTTGAAGTTCTGACCATTGTGTGTTCATGTCCTGCAGGCCACTCAGACCTGATTTATAGTACCTATTCATTGGAGACACTGAAATTACACTCCCTACCATTATTAGAGCTATAGAGTAGCAGAGTAGGAAGGTTAATAGAACCCAGTTAATTGTGGCCACTAAGATAATCTGTTGTGTGTGTTAACATAAGAAAGATGCAGATTAGTTTCTGTCGCACCCATCAATAAAGAATAATGAATAAGACAACCTAGATGTTCTACATAAAATAAATTCCCACAAAAATGTTATAACGTCTTGATACCACATTTACAAGTACATCACACTTCATCATCACAAAACCACATCCTATTGTGACATTGAACATTTGAATAGTTCAGATTAAGACACAATAACAGCAATGATCCCTGCATGACTGGAAGGGGAGGTTTCTGAGAACACACATTGGTTCCATCTGCCTCGAAGGCACTCATAAAACCACAATCCCACAATCCACCATTTCTATGAGGCCAGCCAATCACATGGCATAAAATGCCTTTAAAATGTCCTTTCCTCCCTCATAGTGACTAAGTGAGGCTGAGATGAGTTGTTGTAAAGACAGGGATGCTGGCTGACTACATGTCACAACCAGCTCCTGAGTACAACCATTCAAAAGGAGGAGCTTGGGTCTTCTAGCTCAACACAGGAACATACCAGCTCAGCTTCTGAAGGTCTATGGAGTCAGTCCCAGTTCTAATCTGAACTGGTCTTATCCTTAAAAAAAGTATTTAAGAGAGTTGGGGGGGTATAAAATATGAGCAGTCTGGCCAGTATCACAGAGCTTTCTGAGGATAGTCAGGTGGAACTTGAGCAAGACAGCACCAGTGGAAGTGACTCTGGTTTCGGGCAAGCTTCCCTAGAGGAGGTTGGTGTCACCACCAGCTGCCGAAACCATGCTGCAGTTGTGAAGAGATGCGGACGCCTGGTCCGCTCGAAGGCACACCGCGCGGCTGCAAACGTACGCGAGCGCAAGCGGATTCTAGAATACAACCAGGCCTTTAGCGCTCTGCGGAGGACTCTTAAGTACGACCTCAAAGGTAAGAGGCTATCAAAGATTGCCACCCTAAGGCGTGCCATCGACCGAATCTCCACATTGACGACAATCCTGCACAGCAATTCACGGGCCACCCCAGACCAGGGATCCTGCCCTCACGCAGAGAAGCAGCAGGAGCTCCATTCAGAGCTCAGAAAAGAAAAAGGGCTCCAGATCCCACGAGGCACCGGTCAGGACACTTCAAATTTACAGCGGTCACAGCATCAGGAATCAGATGAAGAGCCTCAGGAACTCCTGCTCTCCAGAGACAAGGAACACTCCAGCCTCTCCTGTCCACCATTCCATCCAAACGCCAATCAGGGCTCTCCCAGAATACAATGCTGTGCTCGCCATAGACCCTTGCATCGCGGAGAGGATGAGGTCGATGCCCTTTACTGCTCTAGAAAATTTGAATTGAAAGAAATTGAATTCTTACACTCCATGGCGCATAAGCTACTGACAAGTGTGAAGAAATTATATTAAAGATAATAGGTATCTATGATTCCTTTCTATTTTGGGTGTCTGATATTACAGTGCATTAGTTACACCTTTAACTACTGTCTTGTGGAATGTCTAATTACTGTGCATAATGACAAATCTGATCGACACTTTCAATAGTCAATTGCTACTTTCAACCACCAAGAACATTTCTATTTAGTTAGTAATAAAGAAGTTGTAATTTCTTAACTAAAATCATTGTGTTACTTACCTGCACTCAGTACAGTACATCAACATCTAAGGTCTGTATCATTATTTTGTATTTTTTTGTGATTTAAGAGCCAAATACTCGTATTCTGATTAATTCATTAATCAACTGAGTAGTAATACTGCATGGTGAATATTAAAAGTTTTCATTTTTGGCCTATGGAGTATTTAACAAATGTTACTTAAATGTATATTGTTGCATGGTGGCATGACTTTTACAGTCATTCAAATAATGCAGAATGTATAACAGTTTTAAAATGTTCTTAAAAAAATCTTTCTGTATTTACATTTAACAGATAAAACACAATATAGAATGCATATATACAGGATTATAGGTACAAAAAGACATTTGAAATGAGTGCTAAATGACAGGTCTATATACAAAATGACTACAGCATTGAGGACAAGACTTTAAACAAGCATTACAACTTATAACTCATACTAGCAGGTATCACACAGAGTCTTTAAATAGTTGTCCACTAAAAACACAATGGTGTGTGTATGTCCAGGCATATCTTTGTCCAACAGAAAAGCACTTAAGTTCACAATGATGTGTAGACACACAGTCTGGGTTAGTCTGAGACCACTAGTCAATATACTTCTATTTTGCATTTGTTTGCATTTTAAAGTAAGACAAATGTTTTTATTACAAATAATAATATGGACTTGATGTCAGTGAAAAGTTGAATTTTTGACAAATATACACGAATTTCAGAATTTCTCAGTTTTTGGCATGTTTCCCCTCTTTTTGCTTTAATGACAGAACGCATGGTCTTCACAAGATTGTTCAATACCTGATCACTCAAGTTATCCCAGCACAATCTCACAATGTTACAAAGAGCTCATTCTGACATAACTAAATGCTTGGCTTTCTCAGTATTCAATTCCCCCGTTAAAACATTAAAATATGGTCTCAGACTTTTGCAACCTACTGTACATAAAGAGGCATATGAACAAGTATGAGTGTATACTTATGAACCACAGGTAGCTATGCATGTATGACCATGTTTCACTGTACTATAATAACATGATAAAAAAAGGCCAGGGATAAATTAGCTGGTTTAAGAACTAAGAAAATGTTATAGAAAATATAATTGCCCTGGCAAAAGATATAGAGTACGGAAAAATTCAGTCCGGTGGTCATGGTGCAATGTCAATAAATGTTTTCAGTCTGTTCATGAGATATCAATAATACTTCAGTTTCATGCAAACATATAAAGAGTTTAAATAGAGTCAAAGGGGTTTTTCCATTCCCTGTCAAGCAAACGTCTCTTTAAGATTCCCTTTGTTTTGACTGAAAAGAGATCAAAGGGGGGAAAGGGGGGGGGGGGCTACGGAATGGGATTGGCGCTCTGTATGGGCACTTTGTGTGAGAGAGTCGTTTTGTCTGCCCCCTCTTGGTCAGGCGTGGTACTGTCTGTACCAGTGGCTTTGTTGACAGTCTCCTCTTTTGGCAGCTTGCTGGCTAACTCAGCGATACTGAAGACAAACTGCAAGCAGCCCAGTTTAATGTAGCTGCCGTGGTGGAGCAGAGCCGTGCCCTCCCAACCCGCTCCACTGCCCCCGATTAGGCTTGAGCTACTGGCCTTGCAGTTGCAGGAGAGCCTGGATCCTCCCTGGGGCTGGCTGCTCATCACTCCCCCTGCTGGCATCAGCCCTACAAGGGCACCAGACCTCTCCTCCTGCTCCTTTACCTTACAGTGGCCTGCAAAGACAACAAGGGAGAGGAAAGCATCATACCGCGCTTTACTGGCAAGGTCCTTCTGCTGATACAATGTGTGTACACAACGGATTGTAATTTGGTGAGATAGCAAAAAAATTTGAGTGTGCATGGGTGTTGACAATATGTGACCGAGTGCATTTAAGCAGTACTCACGAACGACGCCTGGCACTTTTGCCACTGGACTGCTGGCCGGAGATGCCGGAGGCTTCTCAGAAAAGTCACAGGAGTAGAGGACGTTGTCCACTGTAGTCCCGTGCTCGCTGTAGTTGAGCAACTCGTAATGCTTCGTATTCTGGACAAACAAACCGAGTGATTTACAGAGAAGACACAAAAACACAGTGTTAAATTCTTCCTATGATCGTTTATAACAACGGCAAAAAGGCCAAATACTAAATATCAGACACATTGGATATACTTTGCAATCAATGTGCCTAAAATATTTGTTTGCATCACGTACTGATGATAATGGTGCGAGAAAACAACACTCATCACTGTACCTCATCATAGAAGATACATGCGTGTTTCCCCGACACATAATTGCATTGTCCATAGTTTGTAAGGCACACATCCATGTCAGCACCTGCAGAAAGTTGAAGTCAGTCCAGTTAGACTCAAGACCTCAGTGAAACCTGATGCTGTGACCCCACCCCCCTCCCCCCCAAATGCTCATTTGAGATCTCCTCACCAGAGCCGATGTACAGAGCCCTATAACACATGCTGACGGCTACTCCCTTTCCCATCAGGGGGTAAAACATAGCTCTGGCCTGCACTTTCTTGTTCCGGGCTGCGAGAGGAACAGAACAAACATCTCAACCTATGCACGTCCACATACATTAGATTGAGATCTCACTTTTAGATCAGATTTCAAATTATTTTTGACTTACAATTGCAGTATACCTATATGGATGCATTTTTTTCTAAATGATTTTTGCACTTCAATTTCAAAAGTACGATTCTGACATGCTACACATGATACCAATTTACATTAAGAACCAGAAGAGGAAGTGCAGGTTAAAGAAGACAGCCTTACGTTCTTCGTGTGGCGTCTGAGGTTTGAGTGCGATGGTGGTGGGTGCAGGGGCTGGCAAGCTGCTTGGAAGGGTGGGGGGTGCTTTGGGGGGAAATAGCTGCTGTATTCTCTGCAAAGCTAAAAGTTTGACCAGCTCCTCATCTAGCTTGCTCATCTCAAATTCTGGAAGAAAAAAAAAAGCAAAAACTAAAAAATGAACTGATGTAAATTCGTTGAAGCTTAAAGCAAGTCTTCCAAATCATCCACACTAAAAGACACACACACACGGTTTGTATGTTGATGTGCCCTTTTGGGACAATAAACATTTTGTGCATTTGTCTAGAGACTGCACAATGATGGGAGTGTGTATACAAAACACTACAGGATTCTCAAGCTGTCCATTCATCCCCACCTATTGCGGTCATCATGCGTCCAGAGAGGTCGGTAACGGAGGGAAGGAGAGAGCTGGGGGGCGGAGGGACAACCACCACGGGGCTGGTCTTTATGCCTGGGGTGGAACCTGAGCACAGATTGTACAAATGGTTCTAAGTCACTAAAATGATGTATTCAATTGGCTGAAACCATTTAATTCATAATTCAATTAATCTATTTACTTAAAATACAATTACTGTTTGTATTTTGGTGACTATACTAAAAGATCCCATTCATTGACAATTAAGGAAGGAAGATGTCTGTGTTACTTACCGTGGGAAGGTGAGAATGTGACTAGCTTGGATGCGTCACTGACAGCTCTGGGTGGGGTGAAGATAGGGGCGCCATCAAAAGAGGGCCTCTCAACACGTATTATTGGACCTAGGCCTTGGATCTGAGTTTGGTCGCTTTGCCCAATGTCTGGGCGTATTGTGTGGGAAGGGGTGCAGTCTCTCAAAGCACATGACTCTAAGCGGTTAGTACTCTCCATTTTAACAGCCACGTCTCCTATGTGGTTGGAGAGGCCTTGGGAAGGGGTATGAGTTGATGAAGGTGGGGTTTGCGAGGGTTTCAGTCTGTTATGGAGCTCAGCCTGGCTACTCAAATCAGCAACAGAATCACCTGTTACAGACCTGCAGCCTTTAGTAAGTGACTGTTCGGCAAGAGGGCCATTCGGTTTCCTGTAATAGTTTTGACAATGTCCTTCCTCCATGGGGCTATTCAGTTCAGAAGCACCCTGGGGGTGGCCAAGGGTACTGCATGGTTTTAAACAAGCCGTTCTTGCTGGGGGAGGCAGTGAGCTCTGCTCCCCTGTCCCTAAGCAGGGTTTCAGCTCAGCTTTCTCTGTATGTTCCCAGTCTGACAACGACAACTTCTGCTCGGATGATAGATGTCGCATGATGCTGCACTGGAGAGCAATGACATCTTGAAGCCACTAAACAAGGCAAAACAATGCTTTTATAAATCATGTACAAATGTCCAATATAGTCTAGAGAATATCCCTCTACAGAGACCATTTGCGCCATGGGTGTTTATTTGCCACAAGCGTGTCGTGTTAAAACAAGAGATCATTGGCCAACATTTTAACAATACATTCAAATTGTGTTGAATCATAGATAAGATAAAAAAAATAATGAGATTTACTGTAGGTGCTAGAAGCAGGGGTACCTACCTCCTGTTGCTCAACCTCGCTGGTTAAATGTTGTGTAGGGTGCTCTTGTTTAGGATTTCCGTTGCATACCAGCTCCCCATTACGGATGCCTCTGGGGGCCAACACAGGAGGGCTGTTGTATTGGGATTTGATGCCATCTGGTACCTAGGTGGGCACACATTACAAATAAGTAGTGAGAATGCTATAGATCATGATATGTAGATCATTATAGACAGCTCTTTGTTGATCTAGGATTTAATGCAGATTAGGTTATTCTTTTGTGTGAACCTTGATTGTCTTTTTCCTGTGCTGGTGGTTGGGCGGGTTTTGCCTATGGACCCGTCGCAGGAAGTCCACCTTAACAGCATGCTGGGACATCCGGTCGTGAAACTGGTCGAAGAGCTGGCAGCGGTTGGTGAGGTTTGGGTTCCTCTGGTTCAGCTGGTGAACAAGAAAGCATGTTTGTTGGGTTCGGGTCAACCGAAACCAGAGGCTGTGAATGTATATCCACTGATGTTCACAGTTTTTTTTGTGCAATTAAAGTAATTGTTATATCGTCAATCTGCTACTACCCACTCCCATTCACACCCAAGTGCTGTTTATCCCAAAGATGATAAGACAGGGAAATAACATGCTATGCATGTCAAATGTAACCTTTACTAAACACACACTGATTTGCCTGGGAACCGCTTGGAAACCCGGCTGGGTGATGTAAAATGCTCGCCTCTTACCACCATATGCTCCATGTGGTTGGGACACATCCAACTCCCTGCTGGCATTGCAGAGAGCGGTGGGTTGAGACACTCCATGTGGAAGAGGAGGGGGCAGTAGTCACACTGGATCAGAGGGGCCATCCTGCAGCTCCTGTTAGGAGAAGAGGGATGCAGAGCTCGGGTCAAACTAAGCAAGAGACAAACGTCTTCATACCCATGTAGACGCAGACACATAAACAAGCACCCCCCCCCCCCCCCCCCCCCCCCCCCTCTTATGATAACACTTGTTTACCTGGTGCAGTTGAAGCATACTTTTACGGGCAGGGGGAGCGGCCCATTGGGGTCTGATTCAGGCTGGGGCTTCTTGAAAACCTTTTCAATAAACTCCTCTCTCTTCCTCCTTTTGCTATTGCCTAAAGACACACAGTATAGATTATTTAACTGCAGACATGTGTTTCTAAGCAGGGCTATACTGACACACTTTTGCCAACTGTCTCAAACTCATAGTTGCAACCAATAAAACTGGAGTTGGGGGATATAGCCTAACTAAAACCCCTATGTCCTTGTTTTGAAGTAAGCACTGATGGACTAACTAACCTGGTAGTGCACTGGAGCAGGTGAACTCGTTTGGCAGCTGGAATTGCGTGGGGTTTCTCTCCATGGCGGCAGCAATCAGCAGTTGAAAGGGCCTCTTAAGGAGGCGTGGAGTGGGCGTTGAGGGGGTTAAGCCCTCCGGTTCAGAGCCGTGCACCTCCTCTTCAGTCTCTGCCATGTCCTCCCCCACCTCATTCTGCTCCTCCGAGGGAGTAGGTGTGGAGGAGGCATTGGAGGTGGGCGTGCCGGGCCGGCTGTTGGTCCGGCTACTGCACCTGCGCTCTAGGAGGCGGACCTGGGCCACGGCTGCCATCCTTAGTACAGGTCCTGCAGCACCAGCTTCAGTGGTTAACCCGTCAAGATGCAGTGGACCGGGTCCATGGTTCAGTTCTGGCGCTGGGGAAGAGGAAGTCTTGGAGTTTGGCCTCTCTAAGAGTCCATTGGTCTGTTCTGCCTTCTGATCCCGCTTCTGGAAGTGAGAGTGCGACATGGTCTATAAGTAATAGCATCACCCCTTTAGTAATGTTTGTATAAACAAAAAGGGGAATAAGTTACTAACTGCAGAACCTACAGTACTAGTTATTGATTTTTGGACACACCTAAAATGACTGTTGTTTTTTTAGCTAGTGGTTAATATTTAAGTATATTAAAGTAAGTTTACAGTAAAGCAAATAATTCTGATAAAACAATGTAGCCTGACGTAGTCTCTCGAGCAACTGGACAGCACTCAGGGTGTTGTTTCCTTAACCTGTACACCCTACTGTTGTGGTTGGGGTTACACCAGATTTCTACTTTAAACTCAACATATTTGCTAATAAAGCAACAAAAAAAACATTGAGACATGAAATTGAAGAGTAGCACGTAAAAAAGAAAAGAATAAAGAAGCTCAATATTGAAGATTGCTTACCTTGCTCCTGACATTACAGCGATGACAAATCCAGTCACCAGGGGGCAGCTTTTCTTCACTTAATGGTGGATTACTACGGGAAGAAGAAAAAACTATAATAAGCGTTCAAATCAAACATGGCTCTGTTGTCACCAGTGCCCAAGGCTTCTGGTCATATTCAGAAAAGTTTTCCCAAAATGTCTGTTTTGCTTTTGTCCAAGGGAATGAATGAGAACAAGGCGATTGTATTATTCACAAGGTCCAGACCTGAACAATAAGCACTACATTTGGACCCTTCCATAAGTCACAAGTGTGGTGGTAGCACATGTGACACCAATAAATAATCACAATGGATGGCTTGCACAGCTTAGTGTTAAGTTGGACAGTTATGTAACCATCACATTGGCTTTCACCAGTCTAGTACAACTGCAATGTCCACAGTCCACTTACTCACAAACTGGTATGTACTAGTCTGAGGTTGTCCTGTAATGCACCATTAGAGATTAATAAAGTGGCAATGTCCAGTCTAGTCACTTATGTTTAGCTGCAACTACTGGTGAGGGATACTAAGGAACGTTATGAGGATTGAATAAGTATATAAGAAAGGTTGCTATTGATACTACTTAGTGCAAGGCTGGGTGAACTAGGAGGGTTTGCTTGACGGGCAGGGAGACAGGGGTCAAGGGGGAGTGGCTGCACTTAGGATACAAGTTGATGTTTCATGCGCTCTTTTGTTTTCGGCAGATTATTAGGAACTGTGTTACGTACAGTTTAGGCTAGCCAGGTTGTTTTGTTGCTGTCATTGTTTGCCCCCGTAACTGTAACAATAAATGTTGTAATCCTTACAGCATATCCCTCGTCTATCTAGATCAGTCTAGATGACCGTACAGTACTGTATATAAGACCAAATGTATTGAAGGATTCATTTCAGAATGTATTTTCTCCTTTTGTTACAGTCAAATAAATTTGGCTACATTCAATGTGTCTTTGTTACTCTTAAATCTGACATTACCAAATAATACAGCACTGGATTATGTCAACTGAATTATTTTAAATTAATGTATTGCAGACCATTCGACTGTTGCAACCAATCTTACCACAGCAATTATGACAGCATGGTGCAAACCTTTTAACAAAATGCTGAAAAACGAAGAAAACGCTGGCAAATACAATATGCCAAGATGGCGCTGTCAGAAAACATGTTCAGGGGATCGCCATATTGTAAACAGAGGCACACGAGAGAGAAGCTTCGTCCGACTCCATTTTTAGCTGCCCGTTCCCTAGTACGAGGGAGACGGAATGCCTGCGTTCAATCTTGCCGACCGCGAGAGGCGGGGGAGGAACTGGTTGCAATCATTCCGCGGCAAATTTTAACCACCAGGTGCTGACTGTCAGAACCACTAAGAAGCTCGTCTGGGAGCACATTATTTCGCCTTTAGCAAGTATGTCCAGCGAAAAAGACCCTACAACATCTTTTTGTTGCTAAAGTGTTAATCCAATTACTGCATGATCATTGCAACAGCATAGTTACAGTTATCAATAAAATACTCACCAACATTGTGGATGGAAGGCAGCAGGACAATGGTCACAGCACAATAAGTCCCCTCCCTCTCGGCAACTATCACAGGTGTTGTGGTTGGTAGCCCTGCCGCTTTTTCTGGTCTCTCTTTCGGACTTCCGACTAGTGTTCTGCCCGTCCATCGATTTAGGGGGCGAGAGCAGCGTTTGGATTTGCTGGAAAAGCAAACTTGCCTTTATAACAACATACTTGATCAGTTGTCAATTGCTACCCCAGTTCTAGGGATATAATAAGTAGTATGATTGCATAGGTTCGTCAAACCATTATACATTACCGTTTGTTGAAAACATTTGGCATGTGTACGTTATTACAATTTGACATTTGGCTTGACAATGTGACTCTAGCTTGAAACGGCCCTGACATCCGCCCGGCATTTGTCAGTCTGGTTTATCGTACATGCAGTTCCAAGTGGCACTATCCAGTCCTGGCAAATGTTTACGTTTACTGTGATGGTAACTGCAACTCATAACGGGGCCCGTTACAATTGTACACCCAGTACAAGCTGGAACTAAATAATATAACTAGCCTAAGAAACATTCATGGTTGGGACTATTGCTTTGTAGGACGGTAGTTGACATTGACATTAAACGAGGTGACATGCTTGTTACTTTAGACTTAAGCACGGTAGTCAGGCCTATAG
Organism: Hypomesus transpacificus; assembly: GCF_021917145.1. NCBI lineage: Eukaryota > Metazoa > Chordata > Actinopteri > Osmeriformes > Osmeridae > Hypomesus > Hypomesus transpacificus. Next base: position 4,607,073 of record NC_061074.1, read on the forward strand.
GAGCTACATTGCCTCACCTCCATTAAACCCCCAGAGGTATCCAAGTCGTACACAATCGTTGGGGTCTCCATTTTGTCCCACATTCATCCAGCAGTCGATGACTCCTCGCCAGTTAACTAGCTAACTTGCTATGCAAATATATCCGTGCGTGACACTGTATCAGGGAGTGTTTCAATGAGCAACGACGCCAATTTGTTGACGTTGTCTAACTTGGCTATTATTGTGAGTAAAAACACACCAGTCAAAGGTTGAGGGCTGAAGATCATCGAACTGCCACCCAGTTTCTAGTACTACACACAGACTATATGGCTAGCTAGCTAGCTCAGCTCCTTCAGATGGCAGTAGTAGGATAGCAACCAAACCAGCAGTATTCACGATGCACCGCTGCCCAGCAAAAACAAACGTCAACAAACATCCACGTTATTTCAGCTATGCAGACAGTCTATTTTCTTCTCGTAACAGTTGTCGATTACACGAAAACATGAAATCAGATTTTTGCTAGCCAGCAAAACCACTTGTTATCGTTAGCTAGCCATGGTACTTGTTTCTGCTCCTGCAGTAGCTGCTCGAATAGAGACATGGAAAAATTGTAAACCCGTCAGATTTCATTGTCGAACAAAAGGATCCACAAAATCAAGCAAACTAAAACAATCTGCGAGCCACTTGCGGTGCACGGTTTTTGACAAGCATTGGTTAATAGGTATATAAGGCAGGTATCTCAAGAGATGTTGCTATTATTGTTGTGAAAAATCCTGTGCATTAAGCATCAACATTGAAAGCTAGCAACATCCTCCACTGAGTTGGCGCAACAGGAAATGTCGTTTCGGCATGCGCGAAAGATGTCGGAAGGATCAACACTGCGCAGTGGAGAATCAAAAACAATCACCATAGCCTCGCAGTTTTCTCTCGTTAACTTAATCGAAACATATAATATTTAAAATAAGAAAGCATTTTTCTGCGCAAATTAAGCATATCATTTGTCAATTCTAATAACTAGGCTACTATAGCAAACTGTTTTATTTAACTCTTTCTAAAAGATAAATGCCACAGCCTGATTAAAGATGGTGTAGGCAATGCTATTGGGAAGCACTTTTTTGTCATATTTGCCAAAATAAACTTCACAACCGATGCATACAGGTTTGATGGCAATATGAAAACAATCCGACATCTGTGGGCGTCATTGGACTGTAATAAACATGACAAATCATTTAGACCGAGACTAATGATTGGACTGGCTACCTGTCTGTCTACCAACTGCGCGCACTCAGCCTCTGCACTCAATGCTCTTCTTTTTTTTTTTTTTACAAACTATGCATTTGTGTTCACATGGCCACCTGCTGGTCGATTTGACTTAACTTTCAAGGCAGGCAGAGAGCGTGAAAAATGTCATAATAATGTATGACCGTATATCAACAATCCCTTTAGTTTTTATTGTAAGCAATCAGAAATCTAGCTGGGGGGCGGGGGATGAGGGCTACGCCCCTGTTGTGTACACATCTCCTTAAACAAATGAAACAAAGCATTTGTCAATTTCCCATTTTTTGAATAATAATTTTTATTGAAGATGTGTTTGTTCGTGAGGTGGCTTCATCAGCACACTATATACAATGAATCAAAAATAGATTACAGAATCATCATTGTCATCACACCATCTTGCAATAATAAATATTCACATTTGGCAATGTTAGAAGACCGATAATTTGAATGGTGATGCAATATCCTAATAGATTCAGCTTGGTTGCATCAAACCAATATATTGCATCAATATGCAGAATCCCTTTGATGATTACAATGGTGGCTAAGCTGTAGGAAAAATTTACAACACTAATAACACAGTTTGGTAATGTACAGAAAAGTGGTAAGGTTGTAAACTGAACATAATTCTGGCTTCCACCTCCACCATGATCCTTATGCAAACAAAAACAATAAAACACGTGTTTGAAATGTATAGAACAGACTGCAACTGATGCAAGCATTGCTTAGTTAGTGCCTTACATTTAAGGCACATTCTGATAAGAAATCTCAAACAAGAATGTTTTTAAAGTATTATGATAGTGACATACAAAGCTTATTTGAAGCTTATTATATAGAGTAAACAATACTGTATATCCAATGAAACACAGTTTAAACAACACATTTTAGCTATATTTTTGTGTCAGACACACAGGAGGAAAAAACACTTTTGCATTTGGGACTATTGGGTACAAGCTTACATTTGTTCCACTAGCATTGCCTTCTTCTTTTTCTGTGACGACATAATGTACTTAAGTCTTTAATTTTACAGGATAAAAACTGTATAAATGCTGCTGCTAGGCCGTTGCTGTTGATGCTCTAGAAAAATAATACTGTGGCCCAGTCTCTGCAGTGGTGTGGCTAGGGGTCCTCGAAGACAACGTTCAGTGGAGAGGACATGGTGGAGGAAGGGGTTGGAAAAGTTGTAGGTCTCATGAATCTTCGGAGGGGTTGAGAAGTGCAGAGAAAATTCCAAAAGGCAAACAGGCTTGATATCTGTCCATGCTTCAATGGGCCTCTAGATAGAAACCTCATACTCTCGTATCTCCTGTGAAATAAATACAAGGTATTTCATTAGTGAAAGTCAAGAATATATAGCAAATACTGTCAGTGAATGTATTGTAATTCAATTAATAGACAACAATGCAAACTTTGATGAGAAACAGAATATGGAACAACAGTTTATATGTATTTGATCATACCAGCAGAGGGCAGTATTTGATTAAATATAGAGAGGTGTCCAACAATCAAACATCATATCACTGCTGATGCTTGGTTAAACCAGACTAGACCTATTGACACATTCACTCATAAAAATGCAATTTTATTTACATTTTCTCATTTGTTTTGGTTGACCATTTAAGTATTTGCACAGTTATATTCTCAATATATGTCTTTGCTCCCCTGACCCTTTATCCCAAAGAAGCCCTACCTTATTACGATAAGGGTTTTTTCAGCACTTTTTATTCCTCGCTGTATTGTGATTCAACAGGTATTATTAAGTTAACCCTTGTAAAGAAAAGTTAACTAGATCTTGCAATATAAGTGTCCAGACTGACATATTTCTAAAGATGCAGGATCAAAAAAAACATTGAGTGTCTGCCCTATGAACACCTATGGCTGTTTGAATGAGGAATATGACAGAAATACATAATTACAGCAGAGAAGAGGAGGTGGTCTATTTTCACTAGGCAGAGGTGACATATTAAATTCAATTCCACATTCCTCACTGACCCCCCAGAATATGGTATATCTGACACTAGGGTCTTAATGAAATGAGCTTTGAGGTTCAGGCTGCAAAATCCTAATCCGTTTTAAAGCAGGATAGTTCCAGGGGGCTCTGCATCACTTAATGCCTTCTGTTGGGACTGCTTCCCTGTCCATATATACCCGCACACATAATGTTATTGCTATTACTGTAAGTGATAATGGGGACTTTGGTCCTTCGTTATTGCACTAAACGTGAAAATGAAGCATGATGGACGGAACTGATTTGTAAACTTATATACACATACATTTATTCAGTGGGATGACACAGATGAAATATAAAAATGGAGCGTTCTCACCTCATTGTTCTTTAGGAGGGCAATCATGTCATGAACAAAAAAGAAATGGAGAGACACAAAAATACTAGTCTTATTGAGGCATGAACAAGCTGGTATCATCATAAACTGTTATAATGATGTGTCACTTGACTATTGTGAAGTTGTTGCAAGCTTTACTGGACAAGAAATACATGATATTCTACAGGTGTTTTCATACAAACAAAAGCTGTCAGTGAATAAGCAGTTAATCACTCTGATAGAGAAGAGCATAGTGTCGTCTGATATATCATGAAGTGAGGCTTATTTCGAATATGAAGGGAACTTTGCTCCTTGTACATTAAAATACCCTCTTGTCATAAATGTATTTTGGAGGCAACCACCCAGTATGAAAGCAAGGTGAATGAACAGGTCACTCTTTCCTACACAAAAGTTATCACTATACGTTGTTACGGCCACGGTTTCAAGAGCAAGAGCAACACGTTGGAACCATCAGATTAAATGACACAGCTCTTGTCAGTAGCTGATGGTGAACGGACTGTGGTTGTACGCCACTCTGTTCAATTTCCATATTTTCACTTTACAGTAGATTAGGTTTGGAGAATAAACCTGCAATCTGGAACACAGATGGTACTTCATATTCATGGACTCTTTTTTTGTATGTATAAAAAAAGAAAACTGACAGCAACTAAACCTAACCTGGTTTTGGGGACAAAGCCAATGGATATGTTCTGGAAGAACAGGTGGAAGATATTGCTGAGGGCTTCTTACATTCAAGTTCACCCAATGCCAATATAATGTTGTTTAGGCTTTTATCTACATATTTATTCATTCATTAATTTTGTACATCAGTCTGTACTGATATTGACTAAGCCGCCCTTAGATTCTTCACAACTGTCAACACACATACATGCATGAATATACAGAAACATGTGTACAGTATACACACACATGTCACACAAACAGATTTATCATGCCCAGTGTACACTTACTGGAGTCTCATAGACAGAGTTGTCAAAGGTAGATTCTGCTGCAATGTGGTTGTATGGCAAGGTGGAGGCAATGGGGAGACGTATAGACTTCCCTTGAACCCTGCAGAGCACCACAGCGAACACACACACACGTCATCAACAAAGTATACAACAGAATGCTTGGTAGAATATAAGGCTCATTCAGAAGGATATATATTATACCTACTTTGAAATGTACAGGTAGATCCCCAAGATAAGGACCAAGATGAGAGCAACTGGGATGAGGACTGCTATGGTTACATTGGCCGAATCCATTCTGAGTTCTGCATCGGCAACTAGTAAAGACAAAGGGTAAAATATTCAAAAGGGATTAATCCTTGAAGGCTACTTACACTCTTTAATTGGGAATAATTGACATAACTGTTGAAAACATTTTTAACTACATGGGCACTTTGGTTGAAAATGATTCTGCTGTGAACATGTAATCAGAAGCATTTGTTTTTATTCTGGGCATGATGGCACTTACGGTCTAGCCTGCGCTCATTGACATACTCCAGTGTTTCGGCTAAAAAAGAAAAAAATGGCCTCAAATCACACTCAATGGCACAACAAAAAGCACATGCTTACACTTAGTCTTGCATTTTGACAAGCAACTGATTTCTACCTAGATAAATCAGATCATTTACTTGTGAATTAATAAAACAAATGCCAGCCATAAACAGTAATGCAATCACTACCTCTGCAGACAGGGGGCAGGCTGCTCCACTGAGACGGGTGTCCAGGGACGCAGTGGAGGACAGGCTCCCCCAGCAGCTCATGGCCAGTGAGGCAGGAGAAGCGCAGTATCTCATTGGCCTGGTAGAAGGGCTTCTCTGAGCTGGGGATACTGAAGGTTGGAGTGCCTGGGTTCCTGCATGGCTCATAGGTCTCCACTGAGGGAGGACAGAAGAGTACGGATGAATACTTGCAAACAAGACACATACATACAGTACAGACACAATAACAGGCATTCTAAATGCTAACCCACACCCCACACACGTGTGAAACTACACGTAAACAAACCAGTCTTCCAACACAGATTTGAAATAGCAAACCGGCCTTCGTGTGAAAGTAAGGCTGTCCAATGATAAACCTAAGAATATGATGAGAACATAATGTCCTCATTTAACAGCCTGGACAACTTTCTTTGCATTGTATAATTGGATCAGGTCCTATCTGTAGTAAGCAAGCAGACGGTACCATACATTTGAAGCTAATCTGACAGAAAAAAAGTAATTTATTGAGGACAATGCTGTTAAAATTACATCAATTCAGAAATGTGTGTAGCTTGAGAGGCTATAACCACAAGGCATTATTATGCATGAGATTGTGATTAAAGTGATTAAATACAACCTGGGGGAAGCGTCTCAAAGTAATTTTGAGTGTCTGTCTTGTCATTCAAGCCTCATAGCATGAATATGTGCATGAGAGACAGTAGTAGTGTTGTACAAGCTAGACATTTCTTTGCAGATTTTAAATTCAGAAACAGAAAGGGTTTTAATCGCCATGAAGGTTTGCATAGACAAGGAATTTGCTTTGGCAGGAAGGTGCATACATTAATGCATCTTACCATTTTAAAATTATTTTGACACTTTTTACAAACTTACCCCATACACTCACTATTGGGAATTGTTTTGGCACTGTATGGAGCATTTCATTGCAATCCTTTTGAATTGCAATGAAATGCAATCCAAAAGGATTTTGACTCTAAAAAGCTCAACTTTTGGATATTTATACGGATGTGTAAGACCAATCAGAGCACAGATGTTTCAAATCTCCTGCACTCTTGAGTGTGCTAACCCCAAGTCTGGAAGGGCAGCAACATGTTGCTCGTCAGGGTCTCCTGACTTCCAGCACTGCGCTTTTCAGTAAAGCTGCTCAAAACCTTCATATGTCAAGCTCTTTCAAGCCCACACATCACTTTACAACGTCCTTACTTAACCTTACTTCCCATTGGGGTAGGAGTGAATTCAAATTAAACTAAGAAAACAGGCGTGAATAAAAAAGGAATATCTAAATATACTGTACCTAATTTCTATACAGATTCTTGTCATTGCTGGATGCACTTTGCACTTCCTGCATGCATTTAAGTATATTTTTGGAAACGACTCCCTAGCCCTTGATCAGTCATTGGTATCCCAGAAGAGTTACGTACGGACACATCTGGGTAGCCTTTGGCTCCAATTGGGCTCAGAGGAGCCATGTTTGTAGCAGGTGAGCAGGCTGTTTCCAGAGAGGATATAGCCCTGGTTGCAGATGTACTGGACGGAGGAGCCCACGGTGAGGTGCGGTCCAGACATCACCCTGCGACTGTGCTCCACAGTTCCAGGATCAGCACAGGACACAACTGCTCAACGAAACACACACAGGGATTATATTTGGAATCTGTAATCTCACTGCCATCCTGATGCATTGATAAGAGTCTCTATCCTTTCCCTGAACCCGGAAACACAAACCCGCAGGGCTGCAGATTTAAGACACTGGCTTCGCGTCTGCATCTCCCAGCAGGGTTTCACAAACCCAATTCTGGGCACAGTAGGAAAGAGGGCAGTATGTTAATGACAACACTGTGAGTCAACCATTTTGGACACTGCTCTATAGATTGTTGTCACTGTTTGAGAGAGAGAGGATCTGAACCCCGGTCACCCAATCCCAATCTTTTGATAAGCACAGCCTGGCTGCTTGGATGGAAAAAGGATCAAAAGAAAAGGAGGGTGCAGAGGTCATGTGATTGCATGTGTGTTGTGTTTTGTACTTTTGTGTACGTGTGTGTTTGCATGTCAATGTTTCACCTCTTTCACAGCTGGGCAGATCCCCACTCCAGGTCAAGTCCCACTGGCACATGAGCAACTCGGTGCCAACCAGCTGGTACCCCGGGTAGCACTGGTATGTCACCACGGTGCCGTGGACCAGCTCGGGGTGGGACGTGCTTTTCCAGCCATTGGTGATCTCTGGGAGCTCAGGACACGTGTCGTTACGAGGAACCTCTGTGGCCGCGACAGGGAGGAAGAAAGGGAGCGAGAGAGGGGAGGGAGGGAGATCAATAGAGACCAATAGAGCAAGAGATTTGGAGAAAGACAAAATAGATGGATGAGAAAGAGAAAAAGGAAATATGTGAGATGGAAATAATTTGTTGGGCATACCAGGACACTTACAGGTTAAGTGTAACAAAGTGCAAATACTTTTTCAAGGTGCATGATTTTACAATGTAAAAACGATATATAATAAATTGCAATGCTTGGTTTCTGAAATAAACTGCAGTGTTTCAATATTTGTGGGGATTTCTCTGTTTGACAAGTGCTGTTGGGATGGCTTCCTGCCAGGGAGCTGGGCGGGTGCCATGCTCTTCCGATGGCAGAAGCAACGAAGGCCAGGGCTTGCCGCAAAACAAGGCTAATGTAAACAAACACACACAGTAATTGTGTTTGGGCATCCCAACCAGTCGTATCTGAGACACCTGGATCACTTGGCCAGGTCTTGTTTTCCTTCCTTCAGCGAGGGGTGTGAAGAAACTACAAATTTAGTTATTTCGTTTTCCTTACTAGTCATCTGCATACAGCCGCCCTTCTTGTCCTCTGTCTGCATGGAATTCGTTACGGCTTATCTGATCGCTGCTTTATGGTTTTGCTCTGGCATGTTACTGTGCTGATGAAATGGTTTCTCAGACCTCCGAAAGCCTCTTTATGCTCAAGCACTCTCACTCCTCCTCTCCCTACCTTCATACTAATGCCTCCTTGAACTCTATTCTTCTTCAGTCACACTTCCCTTATTCTCCCTCTCTTTGCCTCACTCTCTCCCTTCTGTCCTTACCAAAGAAGTGCACCACAAAGCCATTGTTGTAGCCGTATATGTTGGTGGCAGGGTCAGACTGGAACTGGATCGTCACGTCACCCATGGAGGTGTAGAGTTTGAAGCGGGGCCGAGTGCCACCGTACTGGCCCAGCACTTTGGCTGTCAGGTCATCTCCGTCATAGAATGTCAGCAAGTCGTTCTTGCCAACGTTGAGTCTGAAACAAGATAACAAGCAAATCAATTATTAATAAATGTTGTGTGTATATTCTAACCCCATTGGTTTCCCTTATGTTTTGTAATTATCCAACACATTTTGTTCCGTTTGGAAATGTATGAAAGTCAAATCCTGCCCCTCCATAATCAAGAATGAACAAGTTCATGAAGACTGTTCAGTTCCAATTTCTGTGGAACACAAGACCTTCTTTCCCCTGCCTATGTACTGCTACAGGAAATGATTATATTCTCTACACAGTTCTTTAAAAGCCTGTCTGTCACTCCATTGTGCAGCCATCTCCACAAAGCCTCAGTCATTGTGGGTTTTTCCAAATGTTGGCACATTCTGTTTTGTCGATCATTTTGTCATGAAGCCTCCACAACTCTATTGGCTTTTAAGTGGCTTAACTGTTCAGAGTGGGAGTGTTAGAACTTATGGCACTACTTCATCAAAAACTGAAATTCTCCTTTCTTTGTGTGGAGTCAGTGCTCGAATCCACAAGCTGTGTCAGAACCACAGGAAAGAGTGTCAACATTGTTGTCAATTGAAAGCATTGCAATGAATACTCTTTTACTCAATTATATCTATTTATTTCCAGCTGAAACTGAAACTACTATCATTAACAATCAGATGTCACCTGGGACAGAGATCTCTGCTTCAGCACAGGGAGGATTTACAGCGTAAAGGAAATGACTCAGCCAGAATGAAGAGACATGAAACCTCTTTCCTGTCTCTAATTAATCACAAGTGGCGCCTGATAAAACTCATTAAAAGGCAAGAAATGGGACTATAAATCACTTTGGAGACACCTGAAATCCAGATAGAATATAGGGAAATCAATTCAGAAACAGACAATATTTATTATCATGTATGTTTACGGTAATGGCATTTATAATTACAATTGGGACAAAACAGAGCAGGTAACCCCCATCTCCAGGTTTCCCGGCTGTGAAGTAAAACAAACAATTAAGTGCATAGATATTCTGATCTTTTGGAATGAGAATGAGAGTTGTTCTTTTAACGAGAATAAATACTCTCACGGGTCACTGGTGTGGATACTCATGGGGCTACTTCCCTAAGAAGAGTAAACACATTTACACCTACAATGCTTTACGTTTACTCAGGTGTCGTAAAAAAAAGATCTGATCAACAAAAACCTCACACCTGGTTTAAGGGCAAGCCAGACAGAGAAATGTTGTTGGCTTGGAAGGGTCATATGTGTTAAAGTAAACAAGCCTTTGCATAGCCTCGCCTTGTGTGTGCGCAGAAAAATCTATCATGCTTTCCAATTGCTGACACTAATTCAATTTAGTTTAATCTGAAAAACAGGCTCAGCTTGACTTGGCCCACAGGCTCAGCTGGCTCCCTGTGCTTTCAGAAAGCATTATTCTTAACGGCTCTTGATATGCAATGGCATTTTCTCTTCCCAAAGAGTGAGAGATAAAGAAAAGTCTTGCGTTTGTGCTCAGAATACAGCAGAATATAGCTATGCTGTGCCGTGCCAGCATCAGAGGAGCTGATCTGTAAATGAACAGAACTTTGGAGGAAGTTCAAAATGTCTTTATCAAACAAGGAAGATCAGAGAAATGCATCTGTTCTTGCTAGAACACTGTCATCACATCTCATACCAATGAAAGCACAATGAAGCAGGTTCTTAAGGAACATATGCCTCAAACTAGAATGTGAGAGGTTTGCTTTTTGGCCCTAGTCAAAATGAGGATAACACAAGTTCAGTTCCATGCCCAACGCGGTACCAGGAATCAGTGAGTGTGTGTAATACATTCACTTTATTTAGCCTTGTTTTGGTATCTAACAGTGGTATTGCAAAGACCTCTGCAACTACATTTTATGTCAACCCAAGAAGGCAAATCTAATAATAAAATAAGAAGTATAACTACTATTATATGCATTGATGCATAATACTAGCAGGGAACCCGCAAGCAAAAGCCACAGTTTGAATCTGCCACAATTCACAATTACTCATTACACATTTTTCATCCATTTTGACTTGCAAAGTACAATATATAGAATTTCACACTTCCATGGACTATTCTATAATTGTGTACATATTTGGTTCCTTGTGAAAGACTAATGATTTACATATGACCTAGCAGCAGCAATTCTTACTTGTTAGATTGACATGTGTGGGGCTTCTAAAGTATGGTTGTCTGAATGTACAGTGCTATTTATATTCGTATACAGTATACTTGTATATGTGTCATGAGAAGGCCAACATCTATATTTGTAATCACTGAAGTTTACCCGCTGGATACATATATCTGCAATATAGACAACCACCAGCTACCATGCATAAGTCTTCAATCACAATTTCTATATGCAATGCATTGAATATGTAAAAGCTACCATCTTTGGTTCACAATTTCGTCACAATGCCCCACTTGCTAGATTAGGCTAGACTAGGCTGAATGAAGGAATCAGTCGTCATTAGAACTTGTGTTACTCAGTGTTCGTACCAGACGGCACTGATGAATGATTATGGGGCGAGTTAGAATGTTCTCATTACTGCAGTGGAGGGTTCCAAAACCCCAGGAATGATCCTGAGGCACATAGAGCCTTTGTGTTGTTGGGTGGTAAAAAGGGGAATGTCAGTAGAGCAGACAGACACGCAACACAGGCTGGTGCAAAGGCAGAAGCTAAGCTTCCAGGGTCTGACTACAAGTCCAGAAGGATTACAACAGGACTTGTGGGATCTGCTTTTAGCAGTAGACAACGACTAAAAAATCTCTTATTTGACCGTGATAGTAAAGAAGGATTAGGGCTGAACACGAGCTGCATTAAGAACACAGTGTACACATGCGCTCAATTTCTCTCACACACTGTCACGCACATGCACACGCACACAGAACGCACGTGTCACTCAGTCCTCTCGGTGACCAGGAAATTCATTATTGTGACTGCATTGTGTATTAGACAAGGAGGGAAGACAGTTCTAAAAGTACAACCAGAGCGGGAGCCAGAAATACTAGAGAAAAGCGTGGAGAACAAGAAAGGACACGTCAGCAAATGAGTGGTTCTTAATTAAAGAAACCGAATGATTGCGCGCATGAATAATCTATCAGGTCCTGACATGGCAGCATCTTCTGTTCTCCCGCCCTACCTGACACCACTATCACAAAGAACACTCGCTTCTCTGCTTGACATAACAGACTTGGGGGGGAAAAAACCACCTTCAGCTGAACCCTTCTGAAATAATTAGTTTTCTCATAAGCTAGTAATTAACCTTTGTCTGGTCGTACTTATGTGTCTCATCCAAGTACAAAAAACGTTCTTTTGTCCTTTGCCTTTTCTATTGATGGATGATGGATGGCTTTTAACACCTTTGAATTTCAGTTTTAGCCAGGTAACAATCTAAAGCCAGATTCACATAGAGTGAGAGGCTAAACATGAGGAGGGAGAGGATTTGGATCTCTTCAAGATATGCTTATACAAAAAAGATGACTTGTGATACAATTATTCATTATGAAACATTATCTGCTACACAAAAACTTATTTTTTCACTGTCTCACGTGCACTCAATGTAGGTCAGTGACCACTCCAGTGAACTTTGGAAAGACACAATCAAACTCACACAAAAGCACAAAAAGTGGGCACTGTCTGTAGCTCAGATGCTGTCAGTGATGAATGAATCAGTATGCTTTGGTAGTCTTCTGGCTGAAATACGCACTCCTGCTCAGATGTACCTACACTTGGATGTCCAGCATGATCCTCTTGTCCTCCTCCACATGGATGCCCCAGATGCAATCCTGCCCCTTGTCATAAGCCTCAGGCCAGTTGGGGGATAGGACCACCCCTGCAGAGTCTGTCATCTCTCCACTGCACACAGCTGCAACACGTACAGTACACACACACACGCATGCATGCACACATGTTAAAGAAAAGAACAGCAGAAAGCCAGATGACGCACAGAATCATACAAAACCAACAGAGAAGTCTTATCTCACACACCTCTACAAGCCGGCTCTGTCTCATTCCATTGGGGGTTGCTGGGGTCCATGCACTCGATGATGACCGAGCCCTGCTCCAGTGTGTAACCAGGCTCGCAGGTGAACTCCACCACTGTCCCCACCGCCCAGGTGCTGTCACTGCTGGTGAAGTTCCCATACTTGACAAACGGCTCGTAGCAGTGACCGGCCGCAAACGCTGAGTACAGGCGAAGGATTGGGGTAAGGTTAAGATTTTGATTCATTGCCACCCTGTTTGGTGGCCTTATATATGTAGGTCTATAGAGAGGTTCTAAACCTTGGTATCTGATGGCGACGCCCGTGGAGGTTCCGGAAGCATCCGTGGTGAGTTCTATGAAGAGGTGTCTGATCGTGCTCACCAAACCCTCGTTGGGGAGGTATTCCACTTCGTACGAGTCGTACATTGTTGGAGAGTCGATGCTGTTCCCGTTTTTGATCATCAACCTGAAAGCCCAATGCAAGTCCTAAACTGCAGCTTGTGCAGTTCACTTTGTCAAATAACTTTGAGCCACCTGGACTTCTGCCATTAATTCAGAAAAGCACCAGGAATATAATAACAGAGGACTGGCTGATTTTCGTAAAAGCTAATGATATCACTGTTAGTGAGCTCAGCTGTGGTGGTAATCTACTTGATAAAAGTTCATGAGAAAATAACTTTAATTCACAATTTTCTTCTTCCTGTCTTCCCCACTCTCTTTGAATTAGACAAGGGCAATCCTCTACTTGACATCCCCCTCTCTGTTTCTTCCAAGTGTGTTCCACTTTCTCAGACAGACACACAGATGTTCTCCTATTTCCAATGATGAGACAATGCCCTGAAGTGTAACTAAAGAATGGTTTTCTAATGGCTCTGTGACAGCAGCGCCCGAGCCTTGGGTGGGATCTTGTGTCCAGCTGTCACATAACTGACAGTACGAGTCTGACAAGCCACTGAAGCGCTCCATCAAAACCAAACCTGCTATTCTGAAGAATCATCTTTTTTGGTGGATCTTTTGTTCCTTTTTCAGCACTGACATACCTTCTTGAGAATTACCATCAAATGGTATTCAATATTAATACTACATGTTATCATTACATAACATCACATAATTGCCCTGTTAAAAATGCAATAGAACTTAGAGTTGTAGCAAAGCTTGTCAATGTCATTAAGTTGGAGGTTCCTTAGATTGCACTTACATAACAATTAAATACATATTTCATGCTACATGCTCATTCATTATTATACTTTATTTAGAGTCCCTACGCTAGTTAGTCATTGAACTTGACCTACTTTACCGTGTTCAAAAACATGGCCATGAGCTCTCTATTAAGGTGAACAACTCATACGATAATGAAGGACTGTGGCCCCTCACCTGTCATCGTCCTCTGCAAGGGCCACCTTCTCAAAGTGGACGTGAAGCCGCTGTCCCTCAGGGGCCTCCAGCAGCCAATGGCAAGTAAGGTTGTTGCTGTAGTTGCTTGGAAAACCAGATGACACGATACGGCCGACTGTGGCATTTTTGACCATGCCACCACAAGCAGCTGACAGGGAGAGAGAGAGAACATGTTGAAAAACAAAAGAACAAGGAACATAGAACAAAATAAATGAAGAAAGAAGGAAGGAACCAGAGGAAGGAAGAAGGAAGGAAAGAAAGAGGCAGGGGATTAATAGGAGTAAAAGCAGAGGTCTTGGCAGTGGTTCAGGTATTGGTATCACAGGAGATCAGGGAAAGGTTAGGGCTGCAGACAAAGCTTAATTAAAGCTGAGCAGGTGCTTTTGCCCTGTGGCACGGCGCCCATGCTTCAGTAATCAGACTCCGACAGACACCCGCAGAGCTCTAAAGCGACCAGACCAAATCAGCATCCAGCCCTCCCCCTCCTCCCCACACACATATAGACACATCATTTAGAATATGGAATGGAGACCCTTGCATGCTTATTAAAATGAGTGATTATTTGTAAAGTAAACTTTTGACATGGCTTGTCACTAATCATCTTTGGGGAACAATGCAAAACTGCATTCTAACTGTAATTAAGAAACTACATCTAAATCTCTCAGGGTTATATTCTTCGAGGCCATTCCAGACTGCCTTTGGAGGGAGTTTGTTTAGGATTAACTGGCAACCAAATCAAACAGTGAATCTCAAAATGAACCAAAATCCAAGTCATGTGTGAGTAGGTCACATTGTATAGGTTAATTCCTCCCCAGAGTCTCAAGACACACAGTGACACAGATACTTTATCTACGATATTTCCAATTCATGAAGCCAGGACGATTTCTTAAGCCATACAGCTTAACTGTAAAAAGGTTCTTCGCTCCGGTTATCTATAATATAGTTAATATAGTTATATAATATAATATAGTAACAGCTAGAATGTTGTAGTTGTCGCACTTACCTAGGCACCGTGGTTCATTGCCGCTCCAATAGGGGGTGCTAGCGTTGCGACAGGTGAGGGTATTGGGGCCCTGGAGCTGGTAGCCTATTAGGCAGGAAAAGTAGGCCTCTCCCCCTGAGTGCAGGCTGCTCACCGACACATCCCCATAGGCCGGACGTTGAGGGAAGGTACAGCTCAGCACAAAGGCTGGGTGGGGCAGACAGAGACAGAGAGAGAGATAGAGATAGAGAGAGAGAGCTTTTATACTGAAGCATTTGTACGCTACTGTGACTTACTTCAACAGAGATTTAGCAATCATTTTACATAACAAAGGCTGCAAGGATTATATCCGGGCTGGCCCACAAGTGACCATTTCACTAACTACTCTATTACAACCAACAATCGTTCTTCCTTCATCCTCCAGGTGTTTTTGGCCATTCAGAGCACAGATATTTCTGTTAGTTCATCTGATCTTTCTATAATTGTTGCTACTTTATTGTGCACCGCTGGTTTGAAAAACGGCTTTGGGACCATCGTATTGATTTTGTGTAGAGAAGACATCGCTGCGCCTCGGGTGAGAAAATATGTACAGGGCTTAAAGAGGCCAATAAATCATAACCTTTGACCTGCCACAGCTCTGTCACACTTACTGTTGAGGACATGTCTGCTCAGATAACAGAGAGATCAACAGAATGTGGTACATGAGTATGTCTGCATGTTCCATCACCTATTACAGCAACACCCTGTTACCATTAACAATTGCAGATGGCAGCATCACAGAAAGGTACATTTTTTTTATGATGGTCCTGGTGCCAGAGTGTTTCCCATGGGAGGAACACCAGGCAGTGCAATAAAGTGGCTGTCTCCTGAGGTCAGACAGTAGTTAATGGCATTCCTCCAAGAACATCTAACCCTACACCCAACCACAATAACCTGCATGTAAAATACACCAAAATGATCACAAATCTGTAACGTGTTACTTGGTTACACTTGGTTTGCAGTATCTTGAACCTTTTCCTTACAGAATAAAAATAACAAATAATAAAATGCAACTTTTTAATATCGCCTTTCCCAAGCTCAAGGTTGCTTGAGCGCCATCTTCTTTCATCACATTTTGTTGGGACACCTACGTGAGTGAGAAAAGCCCTGTAATCCTAGGAGCCCTGCTGACAAGGTGGTAGAGATAGAGACAGCTATTCAGAGGGGAAGTGGTGGAGGAAGAAGGAGGATGAGGGAGCACGAGAGAGGGACCTGTCATTCTTAAGGAGAGCCTGCTGGGGCTGAATTATCCCCCCGGAAGAACAACAGCAAGTAAAGGCAGGAAGCAGAGCACTACAGTGAAATTGAGAGAAAGAGCGACGGGGCCTGCTGACTGCTTTCTAATCTTTCCACAGCGCTCCTCTTTCAGAGTCAATGAGCCAATGAGTAGGGCCCAGACACTCCCCCGGCCATCCATTTTATTTATGCTTTATTGCGGTTGCGTATCAGCGCAGCGGGGCTTGGGGCCGAAGACTTGGGGGTGTTGTTACAGCATTATCACCCTGTCGTTCTTGGTTCTATTAGACTAATACAGAGGGGACACTGGACGCCAGCCTTATAGAGAGACATAAGACCCGCTTGTACTAAATCACTGGCACTTCCAGCTCTGTCTCCTCACTCCACACTCCTTGGTGTCATGCTGCAATGTGTGCTGAGGGCTCAACTAATGGAGATGGTTTCACTGGGGCTATAACCTTGAAGCAGCAGCTGGCGTCAGAGAGATTAGCAGACGTCCTGGCTATCAAGAAATGGTTTTCAAATGTCTTTAGGACTTTAAGAGCACCACAATAATTTATTGAAAATTATGTGTGGCACTCTTGGGTACCGTTGACTTGTTGTAATGTCGAGGAAAATACTCGTTGAGGACGCCTATCACAGAGACTGTCCAGCTTCTTCTTGGTTAACTGATCACAAACCCAGTAATTTAGGCTTTAATCTTATTTAGACTTTGGCCGTCTTCCCTCAATGGCAAAATGGCGGACACTTTACGGCAAGATTTTTTTTTACTTTGTAGCCTATAGTTTCCCAAATTGCACAACACTTTGAAATTGTATATAGCAAAGTAAAGATATTAACAAAAAGACTTCTTTGCTTATGCTATTAACAAACTAGCTGAGGGCAAGAGACAAAACAATACTTGACCTAGCAAATCCCACATTTTGGTGGATTGTCATCGTCATGCTGTAACCAGACACGCTTATGTGGCTGCGAGAAAGGGAAGTGACACGTGACGTGCTTGGCTCGGCGTCATCTCGCTATCGAGGTTACCCACTAACAGAGACGAATGGTCTATTAAGTCTCCTGTATTTTACATGACCAGATGAAAGATACATCCTCCTTCATGCCCTGACATTAATTATGAAGCACAGAGGGGATTCATTTGTGCTCATTGAGAATAACGATCTGTGACAAGCTCACTCAGAGAGGACACTGGCATATGGAAAAATCTCTTTTAGTGATAAGATTGGATTTCACACTGTGATAGTGTCAAGCTTAAGAATTTGTAGGTTGGGATGCAGGCTTCCCACTTGCACTCACTGCTTGCTCAAGGGGACACTCATACCATCTACTTCATGTGTACTTAACAGGTTTCAACCGGTGAGGATTGATTATGCTAGCCTATTGTTGGCCCCCATGTTGCTTTGGATGCTAAACATTTAAAAACAGATGATATTGATACTGATGCACGCCCCATTTAGTCTGCGGCGGCCTAGGTTCAAATCCAGCCCAGGCCTTTCACCGCATACAATTCTCTCTCTCTCCCACGTTTCCTGTTATCTCCATGATTACTGTGTTTGTAAATAATTTTTAAAAAGCAGTAATGCCTCTAAAAACATATATAAAAAACGATTTTTCTAAACACAAAGCATTGATCTTCCATATGTGTTTTTTTGTTCCATAACAAATGACCCAAAAGGTTGATAATGTTTCAGCTGTATCACAACGATCACACATCAAGTCACATTGTAAGAAATATCATTTGTCATATTACTTTAGGGGGGTATTCCTGCTGTTTTGATGTAGCATAATACATTTAATGATGGGAGACAGTTAAAATAAGGATTGGATGAGGCTCATTATTGCACTGAACAAAAAACACAAACAAAGCTGGATACATTCTCTTGAGACGCAAAAACCCTTGTTTCCATGGAAATTACATCAACACCTTCTATTTTAACAGCTATACAAAGTGGCAAAACACAAAGGTAACAATTTGGCTAGCCCTGGTTTCATCACAAGCTGTGATTTCATCACGTGTTGTGTCACCTTTAATCTTCTATTTTACAGTATAATCTAACTCATGGTCAATTCCAGCAGAATATAATGAGTTGCTTAAAAACCCAGTGATTTTCATCAAACTCACAAAATCCAACTTGTAGCACCTGCTAATAACAATGTATTCCTTTCCCTGTAGTTCATCGACAATCAGCATTTCTCGTGGCTGGGAAGGGTGCGGTCGATGTCTTGTTCTTTTCTGACACGCTTACTTACTTAATCCAGTTTGCAGCTGCTGCAATTTAAGCAATATATTTCCTATTAAAGCCTAATATGGTGGTAATTTAATTTAGTAAATAATCTATTCTGTCTCCTCTAATTAGCTTAAGGAGAATCATTTAACTGTAATGACTTTTCTATAGTAGAGATGGTCACTATTACTGGAAGAGGATCATAAAGGTCATTAAACACATCCAAGTTTAAATCAATTTCTCACACTTGAGTGATTTTCATCCAATAAGGATTATGGCGAGACTAGCCCCTGCATCACAGACCACCATCTTGCAGAAACCAGATTGTCAGAATACAGAATTTCAGAAATATTGTTTGAAAAGCAACATTTGAGAAAACTGGAATACTTGGATTGCTAGTGGAGATGGAGGGGCAGTGATCTCATGATCTAGTGAAAAACAGCTGGTATGAAATTCATATTGCCCTTTACTGACATGCAAAAGCCATTACTACTATTACAGTATCACTGATACCAACTGATACCTAGAGCACTTTCCTTTTTTACATTGGTCTGGTTTTAAATCGAGCCAAGTTACGACTGCTTTTCCAATGGACTATGCCCTCCAGCATATTTCATCCGTGGATTAATTGAGATATATTTACTGACGGGAAACGCAGGCAGACAAAGAGCATCATCTGGCAGTTGACAAACGGCAGGGTAAGACGGACGTTCGAGACCGAGAGAGGAAGGGAGAGAGGTGATGCGTTATATTCCTTCCGATCAATCCACAAGGGCAAAAGGGCAGTGACACACAGATGTTGAGCTTATGTGTGTGTGTGTTAATGTGTACGTGCATGCACCCACATGTGTTGACAAAGGTCTTGGATAGTTCCTCGCTCTGTCATTGATTCAGACCCTCACTGGACAAGCACTGCAGTCTTAGTCGGAGGAAACAAGTACCTACTATTAAACTGAAGTGTGGCAGAGGCAGCAGCTTGGCTCCCCAGCGCTGGAGACTGCCTGTGGGGCTCTGAGACGGGGTGATGACACACACAGATGTGACTGTCAAGACTGAAGCCTTGCTGGGGGTGACAGACTCATGGGGATGGATGATTGTTTTGACTTAATTCTTGTTTTTCGTCAAATGGCTTTCTCTCTCCACTCGCTCGCTCACTCGCTCCTTTTGTTGTCTGCTCACTCTCACTCAGTCACACATTCATTCACTCACTTAGACTGCAAGGGTGAGAAATGTAGAACACTGTGGAACATCAACATCACTTCCCAGTGTTCTGCTTTCAAGGGAAGCAGAACAGACGTGTATTTTTGTTTGAGGCATTTTCTAATGAACAGCTGCCAAAAGGAGGTTTTGGAACGAGCTCTTAATTGTCAACTTAAATCTTAAAACTGTGTTAAAGTAAGTGCTTTAAGAAAGTTCTATCACCTCAAAGTTCTTTCTTTCAGGGTTTCTAGTAAAGACAACCTTGCCCGTAATAAATTCTAACTTAAGTTTATTATATACTGAGTTGAAACCATCTGCATGCTATTTCACCTTTCAGAACTGCAGGACAAGCTACTCTAATCACTGTGTCTCTTTGCCATTAAATATATAAGCCAGAAATAGAATTGCAAAAATAACAGTACTGAGAACAAATATAAACTGCTTGAAGTATTTGTTCAGTAGCAGAGCAGGAGTTTACGTAGATTGACACTATCACACAGTGAAAGAGAGAAAGTGACAGAGAGAGTTAGAGAGAAAGAGAAAAGGAGAAAAAGGAAGAGAATATAGATAACAAATACATAATCTGAAACCAAATTTACCCTAGTGTAGTAATAATATTGTATTTGACCTGAAAGACATGAAGAGTGCACAGGCATAGGATGGGGGAGGCGAGAGAAAGGGAGATGTGGAAAGAGAACAAATAAATAAAGAGGGAAATAAGTAAAGGGAGAGCGGGGATAATGTAAAAAAATGAAGGGAAATATAGAAGTTGTAGTCCAAGAATGTCCTTAACTTGTTATTTCCTAATCAGTCTGAGAAACACAGTAGTCTAGCCAGGATCTGGGATTTGTCAGCATTTCATTGGTTTCAAGGTTTTCAGTCCAATTTGGCGGACGGGTCAATCTGCTCCTCCTTAGTTGAAAGGAGTCCTGTGGGATTCTCTCCCTGCATGGAGTCTGATTACAATTACTTCTGTCTATGATGGAGGTTTTCTGCTATCATCAAACTCACAGCATTTAATCTCAGTTAGCTGCTACAAGTGATGTCAATCCATGATTAAATGATGATCATCATGAATTTTCTGAGCAGGCTTCAAAGAGGGTTTGCATGATGACAAACATGATTTGCAGAAAATGTAATTGAAACTTGACCAAACTTTACAGCACACTGAGGTGCATTGCTGCATAGTGGCACATGGCAAACAGACCTTGTTAATAGCAATCATCATTATCTCACAAGACTGCGTATGCTCTTTATTTATCCTCTGCATGAGCGAGGTGAAGCCATCAATGGTTGTGCTTAGAAACAGGAAGTTGTTACAGGCAATTTGTTGCCGTACTTTGTCAAATACAGTACAGTATGTATAATGACTATATTCTTTAATAGAGGACCTCTCACATTTTCTGCAACAGGTGGCATATGCCACCTACACACTTCCCTGGGGGAGAGATGAAGAGAAGGGAGAAATATGTGGACATTATGGCTACGGAGAACGAACCGGGAGCATGGACATTTTGCATGGCATTCAACAAGTTCTCTTTGCACTACAATAACACCACGCGTCATTAGTTCCTAAAGACAAAAAGGATCTGGGTTAAGAAAAAATAAACAAAATCACGTTATTACAGTAATGTTTAAATAGGCTCATAACCTTTCCAAGACTATTAATTCTCCTTTTGAAATATCTGGTTGAATACAATTAGAAACAGATTATCACAGCAATTTGCCCATCTAATTACACGGCCAATTGACAACCGTTGTCATTTTCAGGCTGACATGAACACGTTATGTTGACAAGATAAAACAGGTGTGGAGGAGGAGTTGGGCCAAATGTGCAAATGGAATTGGCGCACAGAGGGCAGAAGTCATTTATGTTTCTTCCATCTGCCTTTAGTGACAGGCAGGGATTAGGACTCGCTAGCAATCAAGGTAGCTGTTCCACTATTGGTGTAATGTAGTGTTTGTATCCTGTGCATGGTCTAAGCTAAACTCAACTGACATTCATCTCCACCTTCTCCAAACTGTAACACCCTTGACACACCTGTTTCGGTTTTTGACTTGTCACAATTCTAGCAGTTCTTCTTATCTGTTTGCAATGCAGGTATTGTGACATTGCTTGTTGGTTGCTGGCCCAACCACGTGGCATTCATGTGATCGTTGCCGTATTACGAATGCATGGTCTGGAACGCACCTTGGTACCGTAGCAGGAGGGACCCGGCGGTGTCCTGCCGTGCGCTGTGGAAACGGAGAGCGATCTGGTTGCTGTGACTCCGTACCACCAGACCCTTCATCAGGATGGACTCGTTGGCCAACATGACAGGCTCCCTTCCTCCCAGGTCCTCAAATGTCACTCTGTCACCCTCAGACAGACTCACGTTCATAATCTGGGGGTGAGAGAGGCAAGGAAAGAGAGACAGAGAAAGGGAGAGAGGACTGGTTCAGCAATGGAGTCACACGCTTGCGGTGGGCTGGGTGGGTACATTTAGTCATTTAGCAGACGCTCTTATCCAGAGCGGTACGACGATCAGAAGGCAATATTAGAGGACGTCTGTACATGTCTAAATACTTCTCACTCAGGGTATGTGATAACACACAGCCATTCACTGTTCTAAGTAGACGTGCTGTACACTGTACAGCATTTGAGAAAATCACTTTGCCAAGACAAATAACCAACATTTCAACATAGATATTTATGGTATCAGAACGCATATCAGTGACAAGAAGTCATAAGAACAAACGCTACTATGTATTGTGATAAACCGTCTGTTTTCTCACCTCAAGATGATGGGGATTACAGTCGCTTAGCTTAGTGACAGGCGCACACCTATCCCCACACAAAGATTTCCATCATATGGGCCACACATCCTGTGAGATATAGCTCTGTGTCTCTCCGCTGGGTTAACACTCCACTTAAAAGATATCCCTTCGTCTCTTTCACCACACACTAGATGGAATCAGTTAGCCCGTCCCCAGCTGAAGAGACACATACAGTATGAGTAGCTATTCAGTACTTGGCACTTTTACATCTCGGAGGAAGTGAAAAAGTGTTAGGGTTATGTTTTTAGGGAATGAAAGATCTGGCAAGTTCTGAGTCTGGGCTATTAGGATGCACTGCTTTGTGGTGCGGTTGACAGATCCTGGGCTTGACCTGTGAGTGAAGGAATCCGACTGCCTTGTGCAGCCTGGTTTTCCTTGGGGAATTGACGTGGCAGTTGGGGCAACAAAGAAAATGAAAGCCAGCAGAACGAGAAGAATTGGATTGACCTGGGTCAAATGGGAGAACAAAGAATGTGAAATATGCCCTGTCCAAGCTGGCTGGTTGCAGTGAGCGAGGACGACAGGAGGGACAGTCCGACATGGGTTTATTAAGTCTGCGCAGACAGGTAGCAGACAGTAGCCATCATTCACTCCCTGGCTGTTTCCCAAAAACACATTAAAAGACTGAAAGATTGATTTCCATTGCATTACAGACTAATTTTATTTGTCCAAAGCAACAGGGACAATGTTCTTCGTTAATTTGGGATCTACCATCACTGTGTCATGTACATTACCAAATATCAAGATGGAGCCATGCATAACACCAACCTATAACAGACTGTTAATGGACTCATGAACAGGGTAGTGGGTAATACACAGCCAGACAAGGGGCATCACTGAGTAATCACATTATGCAGAGCACCCCTGATAATAAAGCAATTCCATAACATTGAGAGACTTAATCCAATTTGTGCTGGCATGAGTCCCAAACCCCCACAGCACCTCAAACATGCATAATCCCCAGGATGAATACACACGTCAGACTGTAAGAACAACCACAACAATGTTATTGCTTAATTAACATGCAATCACAAGGTCAACAGCACCTTAAAAGACCAATTATACCTTAATGTTAAATTGACCAAGGCGTAAACAAAATGGCACCGTCAATGAATAGCCTATTTATTTATTTTACTCAACATAACAGTGTGACATACCTTGGAAGGAAAATATAATACCCAAAACGTTTTTTTCAGAACTTTTTGGTCGAACCCAAATTCATGTACCCTACAACCACACCTTGTACCATGAGAGAAGGTCACAATGAAGTATGGGATCCACATATTGACGGCAAGGGTTCATATTTTACTTTTTTTTTTCTTTTTTGATTCAAGCCACTAGCTAATTGCAGTATCTAGCCAAAACATCCCTAGTTGACATTACAACCATATAGGCTAAATAGGCAAAATGGCAATACTACAGCTAGCTAAAACAACTTGATTCATAAATGATCTGTGGTTGGGTAGTAGACCTGTTATAACTTAACTAGCTATTTCTTTAACTTGCTCAGAATGACATTTTAATTAGCTTGACATTGAAGTCATGAAAAACTTAAATCTGTCTTCCTGACAGACAGGTGTTATCAGGGCCGACCCAAGGCATAAGCGAACTAAGCGGCTGCTTAACGCCCCCGGTGGCCACCAGAGGGCCCCCAAGAGCACATTAAATTATATTTTAACGTAATTCATTTTTATTTTTAATAAAAAGCGACTCAGAGGGGCCCCAAAATCAATTCTGCTTAGGGCCCCTTAAAGGTTTGGGCCGACCCTGTGTGTTATGCATGTGTAACATGCAGTATACAGAGGGAGTCAAAACATGTTAAATAATAATAATGTTTTGCTGGCTCTGGTTATATTTAACAAGGTCAAATGGGAAATGGGATGCATTGGTTTTAAATTATTTCATGTATTAATTTGAATAGAATGATTGATTAGTATCCCAATTAAATGTATCAAACTACTCCATGAAATGTATTATATTTCTCAATTAAGTTATTTAAACCACTTAGTTTGGCAATTTTAACCTTAAGTTGGATTCAAACAATTCAATTGATTCAAAAACTTTATTTCAAAGAGAATAGAGAATTACATTATGTAATTCATACCATTGATAACAACACAGTTTTATTATAACATGGATGAAGAGCATCTTCAATTCTGTGTTCATGAGAAGGAGCATACGAACTGTGTGTGTCTGTATGCATGTGTGAGTGTCGTAAATGTGACACTGACACTAAATAAAGCAGCTTCCTTTGTCTTCTCCCCCTCCCACACACACACACACACACACACACACCCAAGTACATGAGAATACTGCCAACAACATGTAGCAACATAGAGCACCCCCAGCCTCAAACTAATGTTCTTTGTCCTCCTCTCAGGCACCCATGGTGTGCAATGCTGCAGGAAAGAGAGACAGAAAACAAGAAGGAGTCTACTCTAATTAGGTGGCCCATCCCCTATCTTAGTGGCCCACTTCTGTGTGTGTGTGTGTTGGTATGTGTATCTACAGTACAGTATTTATGTGTGTGTGTGCGTGCATGTGAGGCTTGCTAATTAAAAGTACTGATTAAGTGGAGGTGAGGAAATGATGGAGCACTAGACATAACATCTGTTCCAGACAGAAGAGCGGGGCCATGGTAAGCAGAGACAGATATAGAAAGAAACACAGACGTGGTCCCTCCGGCCTCACAGAGGGGGCTGCCTGTGGGGAAACTATCATCATCCACAGTATTTCTAATAAGGAAATGTCTGAACCATTGGATGAAGCTATACTCTTCTAGATTCTATTCGAAGAGAGACCTGTGGAAGTAAAACATCAGTGTATCTGATAAGGAAAAAATTGGTTTCCTGGTTAGATGTATATAGTACAACTTCAGAAAGGATCATAGAGCATTTCAGTGGTGTGTTAATGCCACATCTACTGATGGAGGGAGACAGGTCGGAAATTATGTTTAACACAGCCAGCCAACTCTCTTGGCAGAGCATGCAAAAGGACACACTGGAGATGGGAAAAAAATCTTGCATTTATCTGTAGTCCTTGAAGTACCAAACAGTCCCTGTCTGAAGCCAGATGAACAACAGAGGAAGGCACTTTAATTACTTGGCCTCTTTGAAATGAAATTGAACATTGTGTCAGATTCAGCTGAGTCGGTCTTATATTTGAGCCCTTTTGTATTCCAACACAAGAGTAACCCTTGTTCCAGGGGTAGCTTCAATGTAGATCTGCAGGAGGTCATCCTGGCTGTACCAGACTAAAAATGAAGGCCAAGAGCTAAGTGGTTGGACTATACATATGTAAAGTAAATGTAATGTAAATGTAAAGTAAGAAGCTCAGAATGGCAAGAAAGAACACACTTTGCACTCACAGTGTCACGGCCACAGCCGTGCCCCCCTATTGTTTTTGGTTTTGCCCTGCCCTAGTGTTTCCCTGTCACCTGTCTCGTTCAGTTGTCGTTAGTTTCATTGTGTTCACCTGTGTCTTGTTTGTTTCTGTGTATTTAGGTTCCTGCTTTGTGTCCAGTCTTTGTCTTAGCATTACCCTTTGTCACTGTGTGTACCCTGTCTGTTTCCCGTTTTGAGAATTGAACCTGTGTTCCTCGCTATGCCTCGGTACTCCCCTGCATTTGGGTCCAACCCCACCTCACGTCGTGACAGAATGCTAAGACCAAGATGGGACCCAGCAGAGAGTTCACCCAACCCTTTCCTAGGGACCCGCCTGGCCTTTGGTGGACCCCGAAGCCTGCAGCTCAAGGCCCACCCCAAGTCCTGGTTTCAGCCGGAACCCCGACTCCAGCCTCGGTCCTGCCCTGGGCCCCTGCCTCGATCCTGCCCTGTGCCCCTGCCTCATCCTGAGGTTGTGCCGCCCTGCGCCCGGACGAAGAAGGTTGCGCCGCCCAGCACCCAGACCACCAAGGCTGTTCCTGCCAGGGAGAGTCGGCCGCCTGCCGCCAGAACCCAGCCCCGTTCCTGCCCTGTACCCCTGCCCCGTTCCTTCCCTGTGCCCCAGCCTCGTTCCTTCCCTGTGCCCCAGCCTCGTTCCTGCCCTGTGCCCCAGCCTCGTTCCTGTCCTGTAGCCCAGCCTCGTTCCTGTCCTGTAGCCCAGCCTCGTTCCTGCCCAGTACCCCAGCCTCGTTCCTGCCCAGTACCCCAGCCTCGTTCCTGCCCTGTACCCCAGCCTCGTTCCTGCCCTGTACCCCAGCCTCGTTCCTGCCCGGTGCCCCAGCCTCGTTCCTACCCTGTACCCCAGCCTCGTTCCTGCCCTGTGCCCCAGCCTCGTTCCTGCCCTGTGCCCCAGCCTCGTTCCTGCCCTGTGCCCCAGCCTCGTTCCTGCCCTGTGCCCCAGCCTCGTTCCTGCCCTGTGCCCCAGCCTCGTTCCTGCCCTGTGCCCCAGCCTCGTTCCTGCCCTGTGCCCCAGCCTCGTTCCTGCCCTGTGCCCCAGCCTCGTTCCTGCCCTGAGCTCCTGCCTCGCCCCGAGGTTGTGCCGCCCAGTGCCAGGCCATCCGAGGACTCCTGGCCGCCTCCTCCTCCGCCCGAGGACTCCTGGCCGCCTCCTCCTCCGCCCGAGGACTCCTGGCCGCCTCCTCCTCCGCCCGAGGACTCCTGGCCGCCTCCTCCTCCGCCCGAGGACTCCTGGCCGCCTCCTCCTCCGCCCGAGGACTCCTGGTCGCCGCCTCCTCCGCCCGAGGACTTCTGGCCTCCTCCTCCGCCCGAGGACTTCTGGCTGCTGCCTGCCCCGGTGCCCGCGCTCCCATGCGCCCCGGTGCCCGCGCTCCCATGCGCCCCGGTGCCCGCGCTCCCAGGCGCCTCCTCGTCCGCGCTCCCAGACGCCCCCTCGTCCGCGCTCCCAGGCGCCTCCTCGTCCGCGCTCCCAGGCGCCTCCTCGTCCACGCTCCCAGGTGCCCCCGTGCCCGTGCTCCGGCGTCCGGGCCGCCCCCCGGACCTGCCTCTACCCTCTGCCCTGCCTCCGGGTCGCCCCCCGGACCTGCCCCGACCCTCTGCCCTGCCTCCGGGCCGCCCCCCGGACCTGCCCCGACCCTCTGCCCTGCCTCCAGGTCGTCCCCCGGACCTGCCCTGACCCCCTGCCCTGCCTTGTGGGTCGTCGGGTGACGTCCCTTGAGAGGGGGGTACTGTCACAGCCACAGCCGTGCCCCCCTATTGTTTTTGGTTTTGCCCTGCCCTAGTGTTTCCCTGTCACCTGTCTCGTTCAGTTGTCGTTAGTTTCATTGTGTTCACCTGTGTCTTGTTTGTTTCTGTGTATTTAGGTTCCTGCTTTGTGTCCAGTCTTTGTCTTAGCATTACCCTTTGTCACTGTGTGTACCCTGTCTGTTTCCTGTTTTGAGAATTAAACCTGTGTTCCTCGGTACTCCCCTGCATTTGGGTCCAACCCCACCTCACGTCGTGACACAGTCATGAAAGAGGTTATGTAAAGACTGTATTTTGTGAGATAAAGTTTTAAGTTGCAGATAATTCAAATTGTATGTGAAATATCCGATAATCGGTGAGATGGGGCAAAGGAAAGCCAAAATATGCACTGTAGATTCACATGTAATGGGAGTAAACTAGAAGATAATGGTAGTGTAGCCGTATGGTAGAGTTTAGTTTTTCCCATCATTTGTTTCCTCCTGTGACACAACACATTCACATGCTCTCTGTCTCCATTTAACTCATTTTAACAGTCACCTCACCTAGGTTTTTTCATTATCGCCACAATCTCTGCGCGCCAGTCGCTAAAATTGGTTTTATGCAATATGCCTGAGTGAAGCTGGAAAATTGTGGAAGAACAATTGCAGAGGCCCCTCCTTGAGTCACCACCTTACCGCGGTGGAGGGGTTTGCGTGTCCTAGTGATCCTGGAAGCTATGTTGTCGGGGGCTTCATGCCCCTGGTAGGGTCACCCAAGGCAAACAGGTTCCAGGTGAAAGACCAGACAAAGCGTGGCTCAAAAAACCAACCATGAAGAAATACAACAATGGTTCTCAGTTGCCCCTGCCC
The DNA here is from genome assembly GCF_021917145.1 of Hypomesus transpacificus. Classification (NCBI taxonomy): domain Eukaryota; kingdom Metazoa; phylum Chordata; class Actinopteri; order Osmeriformes; family Osmeridae; genus Hypomesus; species Hypomesus transpacificus. Next base: position 4,635,496 of record NC_061074.1, read on the forward strand.
GGAAGCGGGTCACCGGGGCCCCCCCCTGGAGCCAGGCCCGGGGGTGGGGCTCGATGGCGAGCGCCTGGTGGCCGGGCCTTTTCCCATGGGGCCCGGTCGGGCACAGCCCGAAGAGACAACGTGGGACCCTCTTCCAGTGGGCTCACCATCCGCAGGAGGGGTCATGGGGGTCGGGTGCAGTGTGAGACGGGCGGCGGCCGAAGGCGGGGGCCTTGGCGGTCCGATCCTCGGCTGCAAAAGTTAGCTTTAGGGACGTGGAACGTCACCTCGCTGGCGGGAAAGGAGCCTGAGCTGGTGCGCGAGGTAGAGAGTTTCCGGCTAGATATAGTCGGCCTCGCCTCGACGCACAGCGTGGGCTCCGGAACCAGTCTCCTTGAGAGGGGCTGGACTCTCTTCCACTCTGGAGTTGCCCTTGGTGAGAGGCGTCGAGCTGGGGTGGGAATACTGGTTTCCCCTCGGTTCGGCGCCTGTACATTGGGGTTCACCCCGGTGGACGAGAGGGTAGCCTCCCTCCGCCTTCGGGTGGGGGGACGGGTCCTCACTGTCGTTTGTGCTTATGCACCAAACGGCAGCTCAGAGTACCCACCCTTTTTGGAGTCTCTGGGGGGGGTGCTGGAAAGCGCTCCTCCTGGGGATTCCCTCGTCCTCCTGGGGGACTTCAATGCTCATGTGGGCAATGACAGTGAGACCTGGAGGGGCGTGATTGGGAGGAACGGCCCCCCCGATCTGAACCCGAGTGGTGTTTTGTTGTTGGACTTCTGTGCTAGACACGGTTTGTCCATAACGAACACCATGTTCAAGCATAAGGGTGTCCATATGTGCACCTGGCACCAGGACACCCGAGGTCTCAGTTCGATGATCGACTTTGTAGTCGTGTCATCGGACTTGGGGCCGCATGTCTTGGACACTCGGGTGAGGAGAGGGGCGGAGCTGTCAACTGATCACCACCTGGTGGTGAGTTGGCTTCGATGGTGGGGGAGGACGCCGGTCAGGCCTGGCAGGCCCAAACGTAATGTGAGGGTCTGCTGGGAACGTCTGGCGGAACCCTCTGTCAGAAGGAGCTTCAACTCCCACCTCCGGGAGAGCTTCGATCATGTCTCGGGGGGGGCCGGGGACATTGAGTCCGAATGGGCCATGTTCCGGGCCTCCATTGTTGAAGCGGCTGACCGGAGCTGCGGCCGCAGGGCGGTCGGTGCATGTCGCGGCGGTAACCCTCGGACCCGGTGGTGGACTCCGGAGGTGAGGGATGCCGTCAAGCTGAAGAAGGAGGCCTATCGGACTTTATTGGCTGGTAGGACTCCAGAGGCAGCTGATGTGTACCGGCAGGCCAAGCGGAACGCGGCTTTGGCGGTCGCGGAGGCAAAAACCCGGGCATGGGAGGAGTTCGGCGAGGCCATGGAGAATGACTTCCGAACGGCTTCAAAAAGGTTCTGGACCACCATCCGGCGGCTCAGGAGGGGGAAGCAGTGCTCTGTCAACACTGTATACGGTGGGGATGGTGCGCTGCTGACCTCGACGGGGGACGTCCTGGATCGGTGGAAGGAATACTTCGAAGACCTCCTTAATTCCACCAACACGCTTTCCGACGTGGAGGCAGAGTCTGGGGACATCGGGGGGGGCCCTTCTATCTCTGGGGCTGAGGTCGCCGAGGTGGTTGAAAAGCTCCGCGGTGGCAGGGCCCCTGGGGTGGATGAGGTCCGCCCGGAGTTCCTTAAGGCTCTGGATGTTGTAGGGCTGTCTTGGTTGACACGACTCTGCAACATCGCGTGGACATCGGGGACAGTGCCTCTGGACTGGCAGACCGGGGTGGTGGTTCCCCTCTTTAAAAAGGGGGACCGGAGGGTGTGCTCCAACTTTAGGGGGATCACACTCCTCAGCCTCCCTGGGAAAGTCTATTCAGGGGTCCTGGAGAGGAGGGTCCGTCGGATTGTCGAACCTCGGATTCAGGAGGAGCAATGTGGTTTTCGTCCTGGCCGTGGAACAGTGGACCAGCTTTATACCCTCCGCGGAGTCCTGGAGGGTACGTGGGAGTTCGCCCAACCAGTCTACACATGTTTTGTGGATTTGGAAAAGGCGTTCGACCGTGTCCCTCGGGGGCTCATGTGGGGGGTGCTCCGAGAGTACGGGGTACCGGATTTCCTGATCGGGGCTGTCCGGTCCCTGTACGACCGGTGCCAGAGTTTGGTCCGCATTGCCGGTAGTAAGTCGAACTTGTTTCCGGTGAGGGTTGGACTCCGCCAGGGCTGCCCTATGTCACCGATTCTGTTCATTACCTATATGGACAGAATTTCTAGGCGCAGCCAGGGTGTTGAGGGGGTCCGGTTTGGTGACCTCAGGATCGGGTCGCTGCTTTTTGCGGATGATGTGGTCCTGTTGGCTTCATCGGGCCGTGACCTTCAGCTCTCACTGGAGCGGTTCGCAACCGAATGTGAAGCGGCTGGGATGCGAATCAGCACCTCCAAATCTGAGGCCATGGTAATCGACCGGAAAAGGGTGGAGTGCCATCTCCGGGTCGGGGAGGAGATCCTGAACCAAGCGGAGGAGTTCAAGTATCTCGGGGTCTTGTTCACGAGTGAGGGAAGAATGGAGCGCGAGGTCGACAGGCGGATCGGTGCGGCGTCCGCAGTGATGCGGGCTCTGCATCGGTCCGTCGTGGTGAAGAAGGAGCTGAGTCGAAAGGCGAAGCTCTCTATTTACCAGTCGATCTACGTTCCTACCCTCACCTATGGTCACGAACTATGGGTAGTGACCGAAAGAACGAGATCGCGAATACAAGCGGCCGAAATGAGCTTTCTCCGTGGGGTGTCCGGGCTCTCCCTTAGAGATAGGGTGAGAAGCTCGGTCATCCGGGAGGGGCTCAGAGTAGAACCGCTGCTCCTCCGCGTCGAGAGGAGCCAGCTGAGGTGGCTCGGGCATCTGATTAGGATGCCTCCTGGACGCCTCCCTGGTGAGGTGTTCCGGGCACGTCCCACTGGGAAGAGGCCCCGGGGAAGACCCAGGACACGCTGGAGGGACTATGTCTCTCAGCTGGCCTGGGAACGCCTTGGGGTCCCCCAGGAAGAGCTGGCGGAAGTGGCCGGGGGGAGGGAAGTCTGGGCCTCCCTGCTTAGGTCGCTGCCCCCGCGACCCGATCCCCGGACAAGCGGCAGATGACGACGACGATGACGACGACGACAATTGCAGAGGAAGAAAAGTAAGCAGTGTAAAACAACAACAGAAGGTATATAGGGTAAATATATTTTTTTTAGATGTGCTGCAGTATACAGTATGACAAAGTGGCCTGTTCCATAAAATTTAAAGTTTGTGCTGTACCAGCATTGTAACAAGAAGGACCGATAATTGGTTCAATGAGAATGTATTGAATTCTCTTATAATTATCAATAATAAGAAAAATACACACATAAATAAAGTGTGGTTTTATCCACCACCACTACATCTTCCCCCCCCTTGTCACCATTATCACCTTCACCATCTTCATCCTCATCAACATCATCACACTTGCCAGTATCTACTGAGTCTGCATTATGTACTGCATCTGTGTCATTATGGTCAAATGCACTGAAATAAATAAAATACAAGTGTACAACCTGAGTCTTCTATTTCCAGAAAGAAAAAAATATTTGGATGATCTTATCGCCTTTCCAAGACTTAAAACTAAAACAACTTCCCCTAAGATTGATCTAATAGTTTTTTTCCTTTTTGTCATACAGAGGTTAATAGCTAACAAAATAGCTGTGAATGGAATGAGGTGAATTATCCTGAGAACACATATTGATTGAATAACTCCTTTCAAGTAGGATCCAGATGCAGGCTCTATTTACATGGAGCTATTCTTTCCATTATTTCAGTCTTTCTTTCTTTCTTCTCTTTATCATCCTCCTCCTCATATTTCAAATTTCAGACTACATTCAGCAAAACGAGAGCGGGAGTCTACAAAAAGTGACGATTGAAGACTGGCGTAAACCTCAAACAAAAAAAAACACACATCAAAAGTCTGAGTAGCCGCAGTCTCCTTAATCATTTAAAAACCTTTAGCTCAGCAGTACTCATAACTGCACATGTGGCTCCTTACAATAAAGCAGTACAAAAGTGCAAGGCACAGGGATAGAAAAGTAACACACGTTGGGGAAAAAAGGATTTTGTCTTTCTCTTTCAATTTGTCTTTGTCTTTCTTTCCCTCTCCTTCCCTCTTGTGTGACAGCTTGCCATGGAGGTGGATAATGAAGCCAACAACTATTCCAAAATGGTGGCTTTGGTGTCGTATGTGTCAGGGAGAGAGCACAGTGCTCACATCTGCTACTGTACCTACGCCCCTAGTCATCACATTATACACATGGCAGAATGTGGCAGGACACCCAGTATGTATGCTGACACGTATGCTGACGAGGAAACAAGAAGCACCGAGAACCAAGTTAGACTGCATCTATGTAGTAGTTCCACCAGTTGGAAATTTAGCAGACGCTTTTATGCAAACTGATGTACAATTGTGAGATCTCCATTTTCAGCCGCCAAACTATGTAGACTGAGTAGCACAATAATATGTCATAGCCTGTCAGACAGTAGCAGCATTGGTCCTCATCACGGTGGTGTGCGTCAAAAACTTCTCTTGCATGTTAGATCATCCCCCTGTCTTAATGGGAAGAGGCCTGAACTCTGAGTCTTGGGGATGCGAGTCGTGTTGACAAGTGGACAATTACATGGTGACCAGAGAGGCTGTGATGCCGTCCAAAGTGCATAAGTGTGTTTTTCTGTTCCCTGGTGTGATGTTACACAAAAGGTAGGGAGGGAACATGTTGTCATTTCACTTCTTGTAACTTTGTTGCTGTTCCCTAGCAAAACCGGACAAAAAAAAAAAAGCAGAAAGGTAAATCAACCAATGAAATTGAGGAGAAGAGCAAGTTTCTCAGGCCAGGAATAGCAGCTGGCTGTAAAGGGAAGACCCGGAGAAGGTGAGGTCTGTCTGACATCAAGATACAGATGTAAAAGAAAAGCAAAAGTGGTTGTCTTTCTTCGACCACATGGGAATGATGTGAGGCTCTGCTGTCATTCAATGTGTCTGGTTCCTGGCTGAGTGAGTCCATCTTAGTCATGAGGGAGAGGCTGAGGCATTTTATTTTTGGAAGAGAGATGCAGGTGCTCTGCTGGATTATAGCAGAGGGCTTACCCAACACTTTAGACAGAGATAGGGAAGATCGTCTAAAGTACCAGGACCCTCCAGCAGCCTACTTGGGGCTTATGGGATATTATGGGATGTTCTTTTTTAGCTTGTGACTGTATTGAGGTTAGTGGTCTAAGTTGTATTATGTTAGAGTTGCTCTGTATTGAGACTTCCTGGTGTGGGAGAGAACTAAGATCCAAATGTTGAAATGCCTCAATACTTATGCAGTTATAGTTTAGGTTTTCTATTATCCTATTGTTAAACGTTGAAATAAGAATATAGCCTTCAAGGAAATAAGCAAACATGTCAAAAACCCAAAGTTGTCTTTCTGGGTAACCCATCTAAGTGTTTGGTTTAGAATATATTAGAATTTTGGTGTGGCATAAAAATGACTAGGCTGTTTGAAAACAAACAGCGAGTACTTTTGTGGAACCGTTGCATGGACAACCCAAAAACATCTTCCTTCCAAAGGTCAGTGAAATCCTGGCAAGCTCTTGCTATCTAATCAGAATACCTCCTTGCTCTAATCCGCAAGATCCAATCTTTTGCCACCTTTGAATTCCCTTCCAGGGAGTCAAACACCGAGCGTAGGACACTTTTAATAGTCGTTTCAGGCAATGAGCTTTAAGCTGCGTGACTCATGTGAAGGACCTTTCATTGCGCATCTTTGACTGATATCCAGTATTCAGGATAGGAGAGGGAAACAATGACAAGAACATCATTTATCAGCTTTAAGACATCTTAAAATATCATAATTAAGTCATTGTCTACATGTGTTTGGAACTATAAGTCATAACTGACACAATTATTTGGCATTTACAGAAAGGCATTTTCAAAATAAAAGTGCAATCTGATATCACATAATGCATGTAGTTCTCACACAGAATAGGTAACATTATTTTTTTTATCACTGTGTTCCAGCTGACAACAAACACATTTCCATGAGGTACACACACCTACAGGCACACAAACCTGGCTGTGTCTTGTGGCAGGCTATCAGACAGATAAATCCACTTGAGCTGTGTGTTACGGTGTTAGAGATGTAATCAGGTCTTGAGCTTTGATCATGTAATCTACCAAACATGCCCCTGGTCTTTTCTAATCTAGAACTTGGTTTCAACACCATCATTTGCATCCAGTAAAGTGTGAACAGTTCTCCCCATGGTTGACTCTGCAGACATAAATGTCATCGTCTGTCTCAGATGACCCATTAATGAATGAGCCAAAGGCCATAGCCAAAGAATGATCCCCATGGATGATGGTTATGCTCATAGTGGGCAGCTTCATTCAAATCAGTTATCTGTAGCTTCCTCCTCTTAGTGACCTTCTTTAATTGACATCAGTGCAGCTGATCACATTTTACAGTCCTTTTTTTCTTGAACATGCATTTAAGTACGGAGATTTAACACATCTAAATGTATGCCAAAGTGAAACAAGCCTCTTTTCTCTGAAGAAAACCTCTAACATACAACTACATTTGAAAGCCTCCTAAACAAATTATATTAATCCAGGCAGAAATGTTATTTCAAACTTTATGGTACGTTTAGTTGGATCTTCAGCTTGGCTTCAGGGAAGGTGAATAGATTTTCTCTCAACGCAATGTTCTGATTCAAGTGTTGGTTGCCTCCCCCTTTAGGGTTTTAAGTCTGAAACACAATAAAAATCCATGTTCTTCCAAGCCCATCTCAGGGAATAACCAAAGCCTCAGAGAGAAAAAAGATGTGGATTTAGTGATGAACTGAGTGTGAAAACCCACAGTAAGCTGAGTCAAAGCACTGTGCTTACTGCATAAGCCCTTCAAGGCATCTTGAAAGGTGTATGATGCTGAGAAAAAAATAAAATCAAACAAGGCTGCACTAAAAATGTAGACGCTTAAAAAAATACTCTGCTCGCATTGCAAAATCATAACCTTTTAAAGTAGCAGGGACCAGAGATGAACCAAATAACAAAAATACATCCCAATCTGTTTCATAGACAGTTTATTAGTCAGGAAATGACTGCCATTCTTAGGCTGTCTTGACAGCTGTAGTGCACCACAGCTAGTGTAGATGAGTGGCACTATGCCATTATAAAATACCCCCTTAGAGAGTAAGAGAGATAGAGAGGATATATATATATATAGAAAGAGGGAGACTGGCAGACAGAAAGAGAGTGATAGAGAGAGAAGTGCCCAGGTGGAAGAGTGGAGATCAGGGCTCACCTCAGGGTCACACCTGTCTTGAAGCTGAGCCCTCTCTCCTGGTGTGGCTCCTTTTCACCCCATTTCTTTTCTCTACCTCCTCCTCTCAACCAATTCCTTTTCTCCATCTACACCTTTTACCCATTCTCTTTCTTTATTGCCTTCCTATAAATCTTGAAAGACAAGAGTGTGTGAACACACCTGGTCCCATGCACACTCCTTGCCACAGTCCACCACAAGCTGAGACCTACATTTCCTGGAGAATTCTGTGTGTGAATTTGAAGTGAGGTTTAAATTAGTTGTGTTATTACTCTGAGTCTTGAGACTTTTCTACTTGGTGCAAAAGCATGGCCTCTTTATTGCCCACCCCAAGTACAGTCATTATAAAATACCCTGGTGCCCAAAGCAACTGTGCCATCGCAGCGTGTGTTGGGGGCCACACAATAAAGCTCCTTAAGAAGGAGACAAATGCTGCCTCAAAATAAAATAATCCAACCCAGTCTAAGAAAATAAATAGCCTTTTTCATGTACTTGATCGCAAAAAAGGGCTCTAAGATTCTGCTAAGATTCTGTCAAGCCCCCCGGTCCAGCAAAAACCTTTGAAGTACTTAATTCCAGATCATTCCAGAAAAGAAGAATTTGTATCATGAATGCTAAAAGCAGAGGGACATCTGTTGACTATAGAGTAAGGTCTTAAAACATTTAAGTGTCCCTCTCTGTCTGAATTTTGTCAATCAGCATGATGATGAGGCTCCTTTAATTAGGTAAAGAGGAACTTGGGAGACAGTTCAACAGAAGGGCATTTCAAGAGACCTTTAAACAAACAAAAGCAAGGAGACGGGTAATCCATAAGCAATTCATTAGGAGGTGGAACTGCGCTGTCTGTACATCACTTTGAATAATTGAAGTGAAGAAGAGAGCATTCAGGTACATTGTACCTGGCATTAACAAGCCTTGGTAAGGAGAAGACGCTTTGGTACCCAGCCCTTTGCTCATCTCTCCCCTCCCCCCCCTTACTGAAAATGTTAACGTTGTGATGTATCATTGAGGATGATTTAATGCTGCATATAAATTTTCAGGCAAAATATATTAGCCAGAGCAGCTGGAAGGTCAGCAGGGTAATGGCTATTGTATAGTTTATGAGTGCAGAATGACTAGCTCAGAACTTAATCATTGAGGATGAGCTTATTCAGGTAGAGACAGACTCACTCTTTAAATCATTGAGCCAGCCTGCCAAAGGTCAGTTGCCGTACAATGACAGTAAATAGCGTACAGATGGGGAGGTGAGATCATAATAATTTGTGGTGCTGGGCAGAGGCTCTAATAGCCTGGCATCGCCATACCAATTAGCAAATGTGTATTAGTCTGGAACCTCTCAGTTCATTTATGATTTCCAAGGGTTGTTATCAATGGACCCAGACCTGAATGCCCCTGGACGCAATTGGATAGAATTGGACACAACCAATCAGAGCAACAAAACGTCATCTTGGGTATTTATGCCTCAATGATGCTCCTCTGCACAGTCATTGTATATACAACACCTCATATCAGATGAATGGTTTTATTTTGTCAGCCAATGACTTTTTTGGGGGCAGAGGGATTGTGTGTGTGTGTGTGTGTGAAAGAGAGTGTCTGTGTGTGTGTGTGGGTGGGGGGGGGGGGGGGGGGGGGGGGGGGGGCTTTCAGCTGTATTGTGACAGATATAGTGCAGAATGACAGGAAATGTAGGAAGGAGAACATTTCAGGAAATGGACAGGAAACGGGTGCCCTGTTGTCAGTGAATGCCGGGTGGAAATCTTGTTGAATGGGAGGGTGGCCAGAGACCAATCTGCCAGAGCAAATAGACATGAGCTTGCAGATTTGTCTCGTTTTCAGCCACTAAACATTTGCACATTTTCATTATTGAAATAGCTCTAATTTATTAAAAGTGGTCAAAGCCTTGCATTGACAGCCATACAACTGATGCACTGTGCATGTTTCTAAATGGGTTAGCATGTGACACTATGTAATAACTAAATGAAGAAACAAACATCAAAGCAAGTGAGTAATCCACAGCCTCTAGAGATTCAGAGAGGATGCTCATTCCGTCCACCACTACCATGGAACTAGATATTTAAAATGGGCTCTGACCTGTATCTCCACACCATAGCCCTTGTAGACAGTAACAGTGTAGACGCAGTCCTCAGTGGAATAATACCAGGAACCCGGTGGCTGCGGAGTCTCTATGTAGCCATCTGGTGCTGTCAGGTTGAAGTGACAAGGTACTGCAAAGACAACAACAGAACACAAATAGCAACATGAATATGAAAGCAATTCGGGCTAAAAGCTTCCCTAAAAGGTCTCTTGTCAACTTCTGACTCTCTGAGCCAATCAGAGGCGGACCTCCCCCACCCCACACCCCCATAACAACGTTACAACTCACACACACACACACACTTCAACACAACGTCAATCTCCTTTTCTTTCCATCCTTTTCCTAATTTTGTGTTAGGATCAACACATTTCCCCTCAGATGTGTGCCTATAGAATTAGAAAAGGTAAAGGGGGTCACCTTTAGGTTTTTTCTGCTTGACCATCTTTCTTTATCTCTTCCTGATAAGCAGAATACACTGGGGACTTTCCTCACAGGAAGAACTTATTAAACCAGTGACCACACACTCCCTTTGCCAACTGTCTCATGGGACTGGCCACTACTGCATCACCAAATATCAAGGTGACATCATTGTACCCTGAACAGGGATGTGTGCATGTAAGCATGATTAAATATCCCCGCAAAGGATATCTTGAGATACAACCAATCAATTCTGAGGTGGTGTCTGTGGGTTAGCCATAAATTAAACTGGGACTCTTCCTCTCTCCCTCCTCTGCCTCCTTGCAATAACAAAGTGTCTGAAGATCTCTTGCAGCAATCTGGGGCCCCCAGCCCCTCACCACTCCAGGAGCTCTTGTCTGAGTGTATGGAACAGGAATACTAATGTTAGAATTAATTTCAGTCCCCCTTGCTGTTTAGTAACGTGAGATAGAAAAGGGGGAGTGGGAAGCCACAATTGTACATTTTCAGGAGCACAACATTTTCATACTCACATAAATATCTAAAGTAAATTACTGAGGGTGACAGAGTGGTTTTACCTGGGGTCTGTATGGTGGTGGTAATGGTGGTTGTAGTTATGGTGGTTGTAGTGGTTTCTTCATCCATATCGACAGATATTCGAGGTGACACCGATGTACAGTTGTCAGATGGGATAAGTTCACGCTCTGTCAATGATTGAACTGTACTCACTGCATCCTTCTCAGCTGGAGTGGTCATGGCAGAGGGAGCAGGGGGGGTTGTGGTTGGGATGTGTAACTGTTGAGATGCGATTGGAGTGGCGAAGTTGGGGGTGAAGGTGCGTGGGGGTGGTGCAGATGTGTGCATGAGCTGCGTGGTCAGGATATCCAGGGTGCCATCTCCTCTAACCGGGCCAGTCTTTTTTCCATCGGACAGTACCCCGTTCTCAACTCCTGGGTCAACTTGTTTTGTCGTTTTAGATGCCGTAGTAACGGCGGTTGTGCCAACGTTAGAGATAGCGGGTGTATCATGAGTAGGAGGGCTCCTTGTGGAGGGAGTGTTCAGGGCTGACATTGTGGGATCATGGTCCGCTCCCCCACTGTCCTCAAAGTCATGTTGCCTTTCACTGATGGTTTGAGCCTGTTGGGGCTGGTGCACAAGGAAGCCATCAAAAAGAGGGTGGTGGTTGGGGACATTAAGCGGCGGGGCTGTAGTCAGAAGCGGGTGATTTCTCTTTGTGTCCTGTGTGGTTGGGTAGGGCCTGGCTCCTTTCTGAGACTGGCCACTCTGGGTGAAGGGTACACCATCTTCAGACAGGGAGCCTGTAAGAAAGCCCAAGTAAAAAAACACATTAGTGACACATCGGTAATATCAACCAATAGAATGTTCTGTGGGCAACATTTTTATGTGAAAGTTCTTTCATCGTTTTTCTTCTTTTGTGATTTTTCGAGAGCAGAGTTTGAGTAACTGTTAATTCAAGTGTATAAAGCTGACTCATCTATTTGACTGTGAGAATTCATTTACTGTCTTTCTTTGAATGCTTTAAGTGCCAAATTGAGAAATCCATAAGTTAAACCACTAACAATAAGTGTTTTACGGGGCCCATTTAAACCGGTTTAGAAATGATAGAATACATCCCAGGAGGTGCTGTCCACAATCAGAGGAGTGAAAGCTATGAGCCAGCACACCACAGTAGGCTGATAACGGATTTGCGTCACAACCGGGAACCCGGAACCTCACAACCTCACCCCGAACCTTTGCAGACCGTACATCTGTCGCTCCCACTGTTTATTTTCATGGCACTGATAAAAATTCAATACGCCAAGCAGTGGTGGTGCTGCTTACAAACACTGAGCCCCGAGTGGGTTCCAGACACCTTGCTGTCAACAGTAACATTATCATTGGAATCCACACAAAGTAACAGTGCTGGAGGCACTAAGAGCACTGATAGCGATGTGGAACCAGTGCTATGAGAGACGTCCTTTGGAAACCCAGGCAGTAGTACCAATAATAATGGCTTTGACACTTCATAATTGCTCATTTTAGTGATCCTGCTCCACCCCCATCCATGTTAATGGGACTTAATGCTCAATCCTGAGCAGATTTAATGAACAAATGTAACGTGTGTAGGTAGAAAGGGTAGCTTTCTTTCTACCCACACCTGGTAAAATCTAATCTGAGGCCCTTCAGGAGGGTGTCATCTACCTTGGGAAGTGTTCTTCAACAATGCTTCATTTCCGCAATAATAGCTCCCCCCTCTCTGAGAGCTAATAGCAATCTGCTTCAAACAATCAGGGCTTATTGTACCAGCATCACATTCTCTACCCAGCATCTCTTCATTTCGGCAGCACAAATTGTTTAGCGCAACGAAAGACATCCGACACGATGGGAAGCCATGAAAAAAGATCATATCTCCAATTTAACGGAACTGACTGACTGTATTTCTTCCTGGTTCTTTGAGGTGTCACAATCACAAGGAGCGTATCTATCCTTCCCAAGGCAGCAGGAGTTTAAAAAAGGATTGACTCAACTACTGGGATTACATCAAACCTACACTAACACTTGTCAGTCATACTCATGCAAATGACACATGAAAGACAGGGGAAAGAAACAGTCAGTCAACAGAATGGCTTCCAGACAGACTCTAGCAGACTGTAGCACTAAACAGCCTCAATATTAAATACTGATACTGTATTGTAGTATTTTACATTTCTTTTTAAGTTTCTTATCTTCAAGTTCATACCTTTTCACACCACCTTGCTGGTACAAAGGAAAAAAAGAGAGGGGAATTTCCTTGAGGGGTACTTTGATGTTAATCACTTGGGTTTTCTAAGACCCACAACAGGATTAGTCTTATCTTGAGTGAAGTATCAATACAGTAAAATAACCCTACACCTTTTTTTTACGCTTTTGAGAACCCCCCAAACAATTGCCATGGGATTCCATCCAAGAACATCAGGTAAGCACGCATCACCCCCAAGGGCTTGATATCTATCTTGTATTTGTACAGTATAGCACATGCCTCTATATGGTCCTGCCTAGCCAATACACACAGGCTAAAAATGAGTTAGATTATCTACTATTTCGCATCAATAATTGACCACTCTTTTCTATCATGAAATGTACAGCTTTATAATAGCAATGTGGTGGGACTACCAATGTTAGTGAGAGATGAGCAGTAGCAGACGGAAAACCAGTCCTGAACTGCTGCAAGGTGAATAAACGCATCACCCGGAAGCTCCACTGCAAAACTTCACACGAGCAGCTTTGAGATAAGGAGCCAGATTCTAATTTAAGAATGTCGGTTGGCCTGCCTCCCACCCCCCTTTCCTGCGGTCAGACGCCTTTGGAAAAGGTCACTCTACCATCTCCATAATGACCGGGGACAAAGAGAAGGCAGGGCGGATCAATACAGGGACACTGGCTATCAGTGGAGCTGCATTGATCTGTAGCTGAGAGGCGCCAAGTGATGCACTTTGCTGATGTGAGTCTGCTTTCCCTCAACACAGGACCAGAGAAGTCTACCCAGGTATAATGGATGCAGGCAAAAGTACAGCGGTCACTCTCAACAACAATTGTCTTGTGTTCAATAGTCTCAAAGGGGAGGTTACATTATTGGGCTCAGACAAACAAGGTTTATAATCCCTTCAGAAGCCAACATGTACAGCTCCCTAGATGGACTGATAATTGGGTTCGTAAGCAGATTTTCAATCCACTTTGACCCCGCTCAGACATACAGTAATGGCAAGGAACGTACTCCCTCAATTTCATAGTGGGATTTCAGAATCGACTTCATTCAATAGCTTCTCTAATTGAAATCCTGCAATTCTACAGCATTTTTTCCCAAATCCTTCCCCTGTTATGCCTTTTACCCCAGATACAGTATGTCTTCTTATTTGTTTGCTACAAACACTTACCCCTGAGCTGCAGATTAGCTTTACTGGCTCTTTGTGAGGCAATACAACGCCAGAGCAATTAAAGTCTCTTCTCCCCGCTTTAACAAGCTCTAATCCAGACATGCTTTCATTTCAGTTTTTCCTCGCTCTCTGTGCCAAATGCTGAGAGGCAGGGCCTGCAAGAGCTCACTGTGGGCAATCATCAATAAGGATTCAGAGACTCATCTCAGAACTGCCCGCTGGAGGCCCTGTCATGTTCACAGCCAAAAGGCTCACACGGACCACTGTGAACAAATGAATTCCCTCTGGAATAGAGGTGATGGGAGTTTGTTTGGCAGCCCTACCACACAACAATGCCATAAAGTGTACAGCACACCAAATGACAGGGCAGTGATTTATGCAGTGCATAAATTGGTGTAATAAAATGAGGTTGTACTTCAATAAATTATCTTAACCATGTAACAGAGCATACACATTTTCTTTACTATATTCTAGTAAACGTAACTTCTTGAAAAAGTATCCTGCCCCTTCTTGCTGTACGTGACAACAAAATTACAACACTACAACAATTGGGTTGGTGTGTTGACAAAAAGAAAAAGTGCTACAGTCGATAACAAATGACTGCAATCTTAAAAATCCATCAATATATATATATTTTTTTCTCAGTCTTTTTGTTTTCCTGACATCACGCAGCAGGTTTTGCACCACCCACTGGCATCAGAGGAAAGGAGTCATCAACAAGCACTTTGCAGTCTAATCATGCTCTTGGTGTGAGGCTCAGGAGGAGACATGGATAACATTACGCTTCTCATTTGCAGGCCTCATTATCTCATTATCCTGAGAGGGGAAAATAGAAACAAATCTCAAATCAGGAGGATGCTCCTCGTGTAACCTCCCCAAATTATTCCTTTTCAACCTTTCCTGTACTTGTGTCTACCCAGGGATGTACAATGAAAGTAACTCGAACAAAACATGACCAAACACTTGCTTTCAAATCCATGTCAGACTGAACCAAGTAGGAGAATACATTTGAATAACAGCAGGTGTCCATGTTGGGCCATAGGCGATGCATCCACAGGTCAGGACTAAGTAACTGCATACAGTTTTTAAAGGGTCTGGCGTGGATAAAGAATAAAGACAGCTGAACATGAGCAGCTGGCATTAACTGAAAAGGAATCTTTAGGGTTCAGAACAGCATCTCTTGCAGGTTTTTGTCATTATCACATGAGGTGTAGAACATGAACCTTTAAGGAGTATATGATGTGGATGATTGTTTAGGATGCATATGTTTTTTCATCAGCCAGGTGGAACAGCTGCCATTTCTGACTTCAAGCTAGCATGTTTGTGTTGAATGGAGACAGTGAAGGGACAATGTCTGGCAGCGCTGTAAAATCCACCACCATCACATCAGCATAAAGGCTTTTTGGTTATAAGCTGTGAATGGGCTCAGTTCACTACATAATAGAAGCATCTGGTTTTGCAGCCTCACAAAACAAACACACAAACAGGATTAGGGTGGAATTGAATAGGATGTGTAGACCTAGTTTAAAGATAAAAGCCATGTATGGACACCCATTGTGCAAATTTCTGTCAGTTGTGAATGAATGCAGAGAAGGGTTTTGGCAAAGGGAAACTTTTTAGGCTGTTACTGGGGTATTTTTAAGTCAAAATGAGGGTTAAGATTACTCTACATACTACAATGTATGAAATCTAATATGTAATTAGTACCCCAGTTTAGTAGTAGCAATTCCAATAACCCATCACCCACACACAAACAGACACACACACACACTATTTAGATCTCCATATCAGCTTGACTGTCACAGCTTGTTCAGCTTCGTTCTTCCTATATCAGATTGAATCCCACATGGTTGAACTGATCCTCTTGAGGTGCTGGAGTGGTCTGTCAGTCACAGCACAGTGCAGTGGGAGGTCTGAGT
Source organism: Hypomesus transpacificus (assembly GCF_021917145.1). Classification (NCBI taxonomy): domain Eukaryota; kingdom Metazoa; phylum Chordata; class Actinopteri; order Osmeriformes; family Osmeridae; genus Hypomesus; species Hypomesus transpacificus. The sequence goes on from NC_061074.1 coordinate 4,651,217, forward strand.
CCAGTCACAGCTTTACTTGTCTCTCTAAATCTCCATCCTACCCCGTCTCTACCAATCGTATGTCTAGACATCAAAACCAAACAAGCAGAGACATTCTGCTCCAACTGAGTCTTGGCATCAGTGGGCACCTGCTAGCAAAACATCAAACTCAACTGGACCGATGAGGCATGATGGGATAGCTCAGTGGTACAGGAAGCAGAACAGAAAGAAATGAAGTGGTGAGAGGCAAAAAGGTTGAATGTATATAGAGAAAAAGAGGGACTGTAGGGTGCTAATAAAGGAAATAACTGGTAGAGGGAGGTGGTAAAACATTGATGGATTGGGACAGAAAGACGGGCGCGAGAGAGAGACCTCTGTTCAATGTTCTGTCTTCTCCAACTAGGGAGCCCTGAGTGAAACACATGGCAGATGAGGCAAGGATACTGGAGACAGGGACCTCTGTGTTACAAATGAGCTGCTGACAGCTCACAATCCAATTAGATTAAGAAATATGGGGGCGGACCCATGGAGTCATGGGACCTATCACTGCCTGGCAGCTTTAGGGAAGATCAAGGACCTTGTCGCTGCAGCTGCCGCTGCCTGTGGTCTGCATCCCTGATGGATTGCATGCTGCAGCCACCCCCCTTCAATCAAAGAGATCATCATCCTACTCTGACCAGACCAACCCACAGCATTGCAGTTCTCATTATTATTCATTTGAACTGGTCTCATGTAGAAAAAATTGACACTGACAAGAAAAGTCATCAAATCAATAATTTAGCAACAGTCAATCTTATCCTTAACCAACATCACAGTAAATATAGAATATATCTATACGGTTCGCATATGTATACACACAAACAGAAATCTCCTTGTCAGTTATGGCTGACACTTTCAAGATCAACGTTTTAAAAAGGATGTTCTTGTTCTAAGGTTATTTTTAATTGGACATGTCTAAGAAAAAACTATGGCAACGTTTTGAAACTAAAGCAAGGACAAACTCAATCCATTCACCCTTCAAGAATTCAATAGTGGCGAGCAAAGGCTTTTATTTTCATTTCAAGCACGGTAAGTGCAGAGAATATTCTTTCTTATTTTTCACAAACTTCAAGGACAAGAAATGCAGGCCTATACAAATAAAAATACCACTGAAATCAATGAGTGGTAGGGTTTAGCAGGATATATAAGCAATGTTTTCAGGGAAGACAGAACAATTTCATAGCTTCGAAGCAAACTCTATTCAACAGTTTTGGAGCCAGCTCTATTTTCACTGTTTGGAAGGAAGCAGATATTGCAGTGCAGTTACACTTGGCTGCGTACCTTCCCTAAACTGACAGACACAAAGATGAGAGTTTACTGCTCTCAGATGGAACAAGATAAGCCTACAGATAGACTTGCTATTTCAACAGGTCCAGAGAAATCTCAGAACCAGCCGCTGAGAGGATGGAGCGGAGAGACATACTGTGGCAGAAGCAGACAGAGAGGAGGGAGAATGATTTGCATGATATGGGTATGGATAGGAAAGAAGACTAATGTGGTTTTAATGTAGAACAATTTAGTAATACTATTAAATTTGAATGCAAACACAGTTAGCGCAGAATAACATAAAGAATACAGAAGCTCCCTTTCCTCAAGCACTACAAATGTCTGCAGGACTGATCTAGTAAATAATCACACTATCTGAACGTTTAGATAGCTTCTGACAAAGGGCAGCAGTGTGGAGATTTGAACAAAAATAACTGTAACAATAAAACCAGTAAGATTATGTAAGAATTGCATTTGTTGTTCCAGAGGCTTGGTGATAAAGCTGCAATATCTTACATATCAGTGACATTCGGTACAGAAGCGTTTCTTGTAATCAAACTCAAAATGCACAGGACAAGGTTGGATACATTTCAGAGCTGATTCCCCATTTCAGCCGCACCCTTGTTGGGTGCTGGCCTCCTCTTTGATCTCCACCGACCCCAACACAGAGACTTAGGTAAGACCCCTTGTTGTAAAATTACAACGTCACCTTTAGCTCTTTAATTGCTCTTTTCTTTTTTTTTTTAAGACCAAATTTATCTAATAACATTGTGTAGCCCAGGTGCTACAATTGCGAGGCAAGACAATAGGACCCATTGGTAATGTAAATGTACTCGTTCAAAAAAATCTTATTGCAAATGTGTCTTTTTTGGAAAGCTAAAGGTGACGTTGACATTTTATATCGGGTCTTACAGGGTTAGCCGATTGAGACAGGGCATACTACAGATAGCTCTCAGCAAGGCAAGCAGGTGTGAAACGAGTGCAGCAGAGAGGAACAGAGAGGAAGTCAACATGAACAACCCACATCTAACATGAGAGACAGCCTGTAGTCAAAATATCTCAACCTCTGAACTTCCAATTTTCGTCTGCTGGTGTTGTCAGTGAAGAAAATCCACTTCTTATTTACTCTTCATGCCAAAGTGTTTTAGTTGTTGATTTCCCAAATGCAAGCTTAATTATAGGAGACTGAAAAGGAGACAGACATGGGGGAATTCATCAAGAAAAACAAACAGCCCAAAATACAGTATGTCTCTGGGCCATGTTCTGCAAGTAGAAACACTATTAAGCAATGAAAATGGAAGCTGGATGACAAGGGACAAGTAAAATACTGATGTGATTAAAAATTCCACCACAAAACAATATGAACGTCTGTTAATGTGCAATATCAAGTCAGCAAAGTAGACAGACCTTTGCAGCTTGTGGCACACAGAAAATAAACTCGAAAGCATGTAATGTGCAGACTGGCCCAATGATAACTAATAAAATACTCAGATTTATACTGATTTGTTCATTAATTTGTGCCTGGCAACATCACTAATTCTGATAATGTTAATAAATCCAATTGCTTATCCAGTGTAGTTTTTATTGTTAGGCCCATCCTTCATATCTTCAACATTTTAATTTGACATTAGTTAAGGAGTTGGTATATTATGTAAAAGTTATAAGGTCATAAATAAAGTGAACACATAATCACAGCAAATGATAAGGCCTGTAATCTGAGAGGATCCCATCGGTGTTGGCATCACCTGTGAGGTGTGTTTGTTTCTTGTGGCAGTTGTGACCTGCCTTATCAGCAAGACAGCCACCCAGAGCAGCTCTCTCTGACACATCTAGATAACTGAGACGAGCCGGTCACTGATTCAATCACAGATGGGCACGCGTTTCTGCCGCCTCCAGCATTGAATCTCCACATGACAGCCGACCTACTGAGACACAGTCCTGGCTTTTCTTTCAGCCAACTACTATAGATACAACCAGAGCAACAATCCTCAATGTCTGTTTTCCCTTAAAACAAAACGTTTTTCCATATGTCAATTGGCAAAAAAAAATTTTTCAGGTCTACATTTCACCTAACCCAGCTTTAGCTCACTGTCAGTTTTACACAAAAAAAACTTCATTACCGCTGATGTTTGTTGCGGTAATGAACAAAAAGACATGAGACACAGACATAATACCAAGTGCAACATTACAGTAAACTGCTGAGATGGATTGAATGGGTGAGCCAGAAAAGTGTAAGGTATGAGTTGACGGTTGGTTTGAAGAGAGTAAGAGGGAAACTGTTACTACTGCTCATGGTGAGGTACACAACTCTTCTGAAACAACAGAACAGGAGCATGAATCTCTTCCTACAAAATAATAAACACTGTCTGTGGTCCCTGGGTTTCTGCTCAGTGCAGCTCCTGATTCCAGAACTGATGTTGTACAGAATAGATTCTTTGTGTCTGCCATTGCATTGAACTTTCTCTTAGCTAAACCATCATCCTTATTATTGCTTTACCCAATCAGTGACCAGAAATGACAAATGTTATTTTAGCACTGACACAGTAAGTGGCATGTCTGTTTTGTGACAACATATTACACCTTAATAAATCCATTTGCAGAGTTTGTGTTGGCTGAAGACAGCAACCAGTTTTCTGAATCAATTATACTCCTCTGATTACTCTTGATTTATAATTCCCAAGCTTGGAGCCTGGTTGGCTTTTAACATTAATTCAATAAGCTTGTTTGTGATTGCCAGGGGCTTGCAGCTGCCTGTTTATGTGAGGTAGCACAGCAGGTGCACGTCTCCTGCCACGTTTCCCCCTTTCCCCCTTCTCTTTTTGTCTCTGTGAGTCAAACGTCATCTCTAACACACCGAAGCAGCACAGACTTGTTCACAAATACACTGCTGCTGTTGCATGCAGGTTTAAAGTGAGGTGTGAGCGTTTCCCTAGCACATAGACACCTCTCAGACCACCTCTGAAGTCTTCACACCAGGGAGGTGAGAGACAACATCTTTGAATGGCATGCCTGGGGATGAAAGGCGCTATTGTTTCTAAACTTCAGACGAGCTTGATGAAGATTCTCCACAGCTCCCTGAGAAAATCCATGAAATGCCTCTTTTGAGTTTTGACATAATATGTAGCCCAAGATTACGATCAATTTGGTGGTCACGAAAAATGTGCGAAACCAAGGGTTTTGTGAATTTGAAAAGGTTATGGTTATTCAATTGCATGTTGTTGGTAAAAGGTCAAGGTGATTACATTTTTGAGAGTTCATAGGGAGGTACAGTATTGCTTCCACTAATACAGGAATATATTTTAGTTTAAATCAATCGACCTGTTAGAAAAGCAATCATTGTCACTTAAACAATAGGTCAACGGACTGAGCCATAAATGATGTGACTGCCAACTTTACTCCAGTGGGGTAGAGAGCTCTTGAGCCTAAACAAGGGGATGAAGGTGAGCTGATAAGCGGATTGATTTAAAAGATACACTGACCAGCAGATGCCGATGAGTGATGTGCAAGTGATAACAGACCGAACATCTTTTTGTCAGGCTCCAGATAGGGGTTGAAAAAGTATGAAAAGAAAAAATAATACCACAGATTGTCAGCATACTCATTACCAAAAAAAGGGTAAAATTTTCATGTCGTCTGGGGATATTTTTACTGCCTTAGATGTCAGAAAAAACCTGCCATGCGCGTAGCCAGACATCCAGCTCAAGGTCACAAGCTCAGACTCATTATGTTCCTACTTATGCATTTGTAAAGCGTATTCCCATTGATTTGAGATACATTTTGGCACTGCACAATGTGTAATTTAAGTCTTTGAACCTGCCAGGTTGCAGACAAAGACAGGAGGTTGAAGGGTGAGCTTCTTACAAGGGCACCGAATTCCAATAGGTTCGCAATCTGACAGCACTGAAAAGACGTTTACAATGAGAAAAAATATTTTTCAAAGCACACAGAAATGGTCTCAGCCGTCACATCCCAGAACCAAATGCTATGCCCTCGGGCCCAGCCCTCAACTATTGAAAATTACATTTGCCCACCTGCCCACCATGTAACTTGTCCTCAGGATTGGTGATGAAAAAATTGCGTAACAGGACCATTGTTTAAATAAACACCCCAAAGTTCTGTAACAGAAATTGATAACGTGTGGCTGTCCTGAAAAGAATATCCTCACCTAGACTGTACAAAGCTTGACTTAATAAAGACGTTTCACAGTTAACATGATAACACTTGAGGGGGGGGGGGGTTTAAATCCAGTATCGGACACACTGGCTGTAACCCTGGTACCTAGTCTGTCCTCACAAAAACACACCACAAACATCTCAGGAAATTTGTGATTTGATTCACAGTATATCACTAGTTACCATGCAGAGGAGCTATTATTAACATGTCACACCATGGAGTGGGAGTCAATACCTATCGATAATATAAGTCTTAATCACCAGTCTTTTCACATTCGGTACTAGTCATTGTTGAGATTTGTGTTCAAACGAACAAGAGAGAGCAGTGTCCTTTCAAAACAGCATGTATAGATCACAGCTAACTTTATTCCAGTACTGCAGGTCCATGGCACTGCAGGGGTTCCATTGCAGATGGTGACTCATCACAACACTACTGTACAGCATAGAAAAAAGTGAGAAAACCAAAAGTGAGAAAGGAACCTACAAAGAATCTAGCAATCATCCAGAGCGCCAATGTTAAACAGAAAGTATGGAAAAAACGCAGTGTGGGAACAAAAAACCTGTATAGTTACATCCTAGTTACAGCAATCTGGGAAATCTTAGTTAAAGCAGTCCAGGTCTGTAAGATGAGATATGCTACAGACAACAAAGGGAATTTAGCTCACACGCCTTTGCTCAACCAACCGTGCACTGTACACATTTGACGTTCCAGAGCTACATTGCTCTTGCAAATGGAGTTGTAACCACAAAGGAACACCATTACATTAAATTGTCATGGCTAATTTGTGTTGAAGCACCAGATCTCCATGTGCACCCACCCTGAAGCTGGTGCTGAGTTCGCCATTATAGTACATACAGCAACAACTGTTAAAACAGTATGGGTGGTCGGGGAGGGATGGTGAGATATACAAGTATTTTATTTTTCCTACCTCTGACTCTTGAGAATGGGGTGGGTTACAAGAGTGGAGACGGAGAAACCAGTGTGCACACAGCACAGTGACAGTACACTTGTTTGTCAGTTCAACACCCTTGTTCTGAAAAGGCAATGGAGGCATCACTGTGAGAGATGGGTTGCGGGTGCTGACCTCTATTGTCTCTCCCATTACCTTCCATGTCAGATGCCCTGGGACGGCATGTTAATTCCCTCGAATCCTGAACCGAGTCACACTGTCAACCAACTGGAAAAGGACAAAATACCAGCTTCCATTGGAAGGGGGAGGGGTTGTGACGTCCTTGTGATCAACACTGGGTAGGGTTAGCTTGGGCAAAGCTCCACTACCAGCATCCCCTTAATCCCCTCCACCCTGTCCTCTACGAATGCAATAAGATAAAGAGGCATGGACTCCATGCAATATTTTATTAATCAACTCTCCCCCGTTACAGGATCAGAGAAACAGCAAGGGCCTAAAGGCCCACACTACATCCAGCAGGGAGAGCCGATAGTTGAGAGTTAACACTTTGACACACATACCCATCTGCTACGAGAACATATTAGGAGGCTAAAATCACAGGACATGTTTCCTTGCTTTTCAACTTTTCAGGGGTAAACATTCAGACAGGTTGGAGAGGTGATGCTGATAAGAGTGTACAGGAGAGGTTCACTCCAAGCCTGACAGAGCCAGACAGATTATCCTTAGGTTAGCTTTCAGACACTGTGCTGCTCCACATAGCGCGATATCAGGGGAGAGAGGTGTGAGGAGGCTACGGCACTGTACTGTTTATCTCTGGAGTTGTAAAGCCAAACTGAACAGTACAGTATCTGGTGTTGTGGGTTAGGATCAGTTTTCTTGGAGAATGAAACCTTTTTCTTTATTCTTTTCATTTTATTTTTTACTTCAAATTAAACCAATTTTTTTGCAAACTGCAGATTAGATATTATGACCAGCGTGTAATAATAATGATTTGCTAGATAAAAGCTCACTTTTACTTCAATATCTATTCATGTAATCAAATGATGTATTCGGCTCTATATCAAGCAAACAAGCAAAAAGACAGAAGAGCACCTTGGACAGTAAATCCTATCTTCCTAATATCTGGAGGAGGGAACTCATTAGAAATGATCTGATATACAGGAAGTGAGGAGCTCAGGTTGTTTTCAATTTTTATCTTGATGGAAAGACTAATAGTAAAGTTTGTATCTATCTCCAAATCTGTAAGAGTACAGAGTTGTTGAAATAGAGGGATGTGTTTCGAAAGGATTGTGTTTTGTCTTGTTTTTTGTTCTCAGGAAATCCAGAAATCTTAATGGAATTTTACAATTACCCTCTAAGGCAAGATGCAACAAATCCCCCTGTGAATCCCACAGAAGATTTGAATAATCAATACAGATTGAAACACCGAACACGGACCACGCAAAACAAGTGGATCCTAGAAACCACAGTATGACCACCTAATCACCTGGAGCACAGAATTCTGGGCCGGTGAACCTGTGGACCGGTCAGGTACTGTGTACATTAGATGGATGAACAATAAGCTAAGCTTATGAATCCCAGCCAGGCTATATGGCTTAGTCACACCTAATGAATGATTCAAACATGAAAGTTCAACAATAGTGTATGTGTTTGCTCTTCTGTAGCACTGACAATAGCTCTGAATTACCAAACCATTGTCCTGCCGGACCATTCAAATATGGGTCGAAAAAGACCCATAGAACCCGCCTTAATAACTTTGCCATCCAATCACCGATTTTATTTCTGAAAACTGCCAGATACTCATGACAACTTAAGCTCAAAGCACATATCATTGGTTAAGGGGTTAGTGGGAGGGGGAAATAAATCTATCGTCTGCAACGGCAGCCATTGTTTTCTGAGGCGGAGCCAGAGCAGAGACCATGGGAGATTGCCTACAGTGTTAGATATACAGCTTCGAATTGAAATCGGAGACGATATTATGAGTTAAGACAAGTTCCTTAATATGTGTTGTCAATATTGTCTATTAAAAGTCTCAACTTTTTACTTACGAAGAATTTGTTTGTGGGAGTGACGCGAGTGTTTTCAGGAAAGAATGACGTGTCCGGCTTGGCCGTTTGTGACAGGCAGCAATGACGGTAGTAGCACTGTTTAGCTTCGATTTGAGCAGATTTCTAAAAAACTTCGAAAAACAACATTAACTAGGTAGATTATGTATACTCTAAGCTAAATGTACATGCCTTGTTTGGCCAATTCGGTCGATTGTGGAAGAAACTCGAACGTTTTTTACTTATCGAGAGGAGTATCTAGCCATAGCGCTAGCTGCTTTTAGCTGCTTTTGGGACAGGATAATTCCGGTTTCCCCCATGTCTCCACTAGTCACAAGAATGGTCATAACTTTTAATCAAAATAAGGTATTTCTAATCTGTCTTCTGTTCTACATTGCCCACAGACTTGTGGATATTCCACCTACTCAAAGTTTTTCTCTATCTTGTAATTAAAGTGGTGACAAATTCAGTTGTCTGATGAGGTATGGTGGATGGAGAAGTTTTTGTTAAAAATATCTACCTGAAACCACTTTGATAAAATATGATTTGCCTTAAGTAATCATATATTCATTGACATGATAAAAATCCCCTAGTTCTCCTCTTCAAGATGGTATAAACAGTTAAGGTGTATGATTTTATATGAAAATCCATAAAATATGAATATTAATATGCATATCATATTTCAACAGCATATGGAATGTTCGGAATTTTGTATTAGGCAGTAAAGGGTTAATTAGGTGGTGGTTGAGGTGGTTGGCATGCGTGTGTCGTGTACGTGTCATCAGGTCAGGGAGGTCCATTGGATATACAATACGGGGACAGTTGTGGAGTGCTTGTCTGGACGGTATGTTCCTGGCCCGAGGACGATCAATTCTGCACAGCAGCTCTCACAAAAGGGACACAGCACTGTTTATAAGTGAAGGAGGTTTTGGGTTGCATTTTTATGTTCCATTTAGAAGGTGTATTATTTGTGTGTGTGTGTCTTACAGAACATCAGGGATAGTAAAAGAAAACTGGCTCTGACTGCACCCTATTAGCAACTGTGAGGGCAGTTATTGCACCTTCCTAGTGTCTTTCAACTCAGCATGCTTCTTGTCACTTAATTACAATAATGGTTGCACCAAATAAAGGGATAGTAAAGGCAATGAAGACCAATTACACAGACATTAATCACATATACAAAAATGTAAAACTTGTCATATAATAGGATTTTGGCCAGTTTTCTTCTGTTCAGGAAATAACAACCCATATTTCTTACTGTAGATTCTAAAATGTAAGCTACTAGCAAGAATGGTAAATTATCCATTACAACCAGTTTAACCAGTCGTTCCCTCCTTGCTGAGCAGTGACTTGTTGAGCTTCTCTCTGGTTGGCTACACATACGATTCCTGAGCCTAGGGGGTGTTGGCTCCAGTGGTGCCTGATCTCATTACGGGCACTGAGAGCATCTTTCTTCCTGCAGCTGTCTGCTTCAAATATATCAGAATAACTGGCCTTTTCTTTCCTAGCCTAAGTACACCCAGACATTTCTACAGGCGAAGCTCCTCTGCAAATGTGGGTCTAACATAGGGATAGATGATGATTTCTGACAATCTTTGCCTCAACGATTAGGAGCTGTGTGGTCTGATTCATCTGACAGTTCAATGGGCTGCTCCACCCCCATTGTCTGCTTACCACTTCAAGACATACAATTTATGAAAGGGTTAGTTAACCAGAACAAATAATCTCCACACTGATTTTGTGTAGACTGTTGATTTATCAACATAAATATTGGACCAACAGTCATATTATTGGGAAGCTGTGTAGGTACTTTTAGCAACTGCAGTGAAAAAAATATGATTACTTCCCAATTCTACTCTGAAAGAAAAACAAAATAATTCCAACAAAACTACTGTATATTATGTGTGTGTGCACACACACTGGTATATCATATGTAGAGGGAGATTGTAGATCCATAGATTCTGTGAGAAATCTGGCGGGACTATTGAGCTGTGTTTAAGGCATTAAGTAAAGACCTCACTGATCCGTCTGCACGCAAAGATTTCCCTTAATTAAAGGGTGCTTGGAGCCGAGCAGGGGTCCCCTGAGAGAGTCCAGTCACACCGGCTCAAACAGGCAAGGGAAGCAGAAGTCACAGATCACTTTAAAGCTCATTAATACAGTCAGGCTATTTCACCAGCAGCTCCCTGGAGATTTAGAAAATACTTTGTAAGGCTGATATTCCCTAAATAATATTGCTACTAAATACCTGAAGTCTATGTGAAGTGTTGGCAAACCTCAAATGTCCTACCCCCCCCCCCCCCCCCCCCTCAAACCCTTACATGTACAATGTCACAACCATTTGGTACCTTTATAAATAACAATACAATGTGTCTAAACTATACTGAAACTAAGATAGTTTAACTAATGGCGAATTTTGCTCTGTAAATGTAGCAAACTGTCCACGCAGCAGTGGGGCTGCAAGTGAACATGCTGCAGGGCTTCAGAAAAAACACTCTATTGTCCTGCTGTCCAAAGCCAATGAGAAAGAGGTGAACTGAAGCTGGTTTTGGGTCTTTGAATGGGCAATCAGTCATGAGTCATGTGACGTAATCCTGGCCTCTAAGGTACAGAGCTACACCAAAGAGATATGGGCTCTTCTTCCTTCAAGCCCCCAGTGTGTGCCAATCCGCTTCCTGATCAGTTGTCAAGCTGGCTCTATGGGGAGGCCAATGAAACTGTCTGACCTTGAGTAGATTGAACTAACATGCCAGTAGAGGGGTGAGAGGGGATTTCACCTCCTAATGGAATGCTTTCCAGAGTGATAGCTCTGGGTAAGGCACCTCCCATCTGCACTCATAAAACTGAAAGACATTAGAGAATGGTCGATAACTCCCCCCATGGACAAACACAAGCACTGGAATTGCGCACGTACATGCACTACCACAAGAACATTCAACAGAGCGCACACACGCTCTTATACACAACCAGCCTAGCTTTGAAGGATTATTTCTGTAGAGACCTCTGGAGGGCCCATTTCATATTGGACCTGATGCCTTCTTCAAGGTTGCTTTCAGTCAAATGTAAATGGAGAAGAGTGACATCCGTTTTACCTTGGGAGCCCATGTTTCCTCTCCCTCCAATTCACTCAAGGCTGGCCCCTTAATGACAGAGAGAGCACTATGAGAGAATCCTCCATCACTGCTAATGTACTTGACAGAACCAATCAATATCACTGTGTAGTATGTTAGCTTGGTCAGGCACTCTTGCATGGAAAGATATGGGATGAGACTATAACTGTCTGAAACAAGGAGCAAACTCTCTCTGCCTCCCTCGTGTTAATGTAACAACCGCTAGACAGTGACAAAAAGAATTAATTTACGTTGTACGCTGTCAAGTCTTCTGACACCACTCCAATGTATTCATTAGTAATAGGTTCTAATACTCGCTAGACTGCTTGTCCAGCTACGGAAAGAAAATAATTTTGTGCACACTGTGCACATATTTCAGAAAGGCCTTAGAGGGTAACATGGTATTTCATCATTCAGCTAAATTAGCAAAACAGTATGGAAATAACACCACACCAAAATGGTCTCATTTTCCTTCAGTTCTTTGTGGCGTTTGCAACACTGAAACACACATGTATCCTGGGTCCTTTTTCCCGTCACAGTGGGCGGTGTTAAGTATGTGTCACAGTAGGATCAGGATGCACTCCTATCATCATGTAAAGACTCAACAAGTCTACAGAGCGATTTGAGGCGTTTTATAATTAATAAAGAAAATCACTTTGGTACTACTGTGAAGCATTAACATAGCTCCCTTGATCATCAAGATGTGAGCGATTACAATCCAGCACCCTCTTATAAACAAGCTCCAGTAGCCACATTAAAACTTTTTTTAGTTTAAAACACATTAAACTAAAAATTATGTTTTTAGTTATTTATGTGTCTGCTATGTCTAATGACTCCTCTGGCAGGGATTAAAGAGCACTGAAGAGAGGCGTATAGAGCTGACCTGCCTGCTTAACACAGTCTCCCCTGCAGGAAACCCTGTTTTACCATGACTGTAGGCCATTCCTTCTGAAGTACATGTGCAGTAATAGATGGGAAGTTTAGTAGCATTAACTGTGAGAATCCCAAGATCTGCTCTCTGCTGTTCACTCCCGACTATAATCTGTATATAAACACCCCATCAAAGGAAGTCAATGATACAATAATATTTTGATCCCCTGCTCTCAGACTTCACAACCTACAAGTGACCTTCAAACATTTACGATCCCAAAAGAAGACAATCTGATAGGGTTCTTCTAAGTATAGAATACAGTAAGCTCTAGATGAGTGCGCCATGAAAGCATGTATAAGTAACATAGAGTGCAACGATGCCTCCAGCTGTAAACACTGAACTACATAGAACTGATACACTAATTGGATTTTCCTGTCTCATGTCAGGACACTGTGTGTGTGGGAGTCAAATATGGGCACATAGCACTTACCAAGTCACTGCAAAAAAATAGCAAGAAAAGATTGAGTATGAACGCAAAGTTCTTAACCAGCAATCCCTTGTTTCTGTCACCCACCATTATGGAGAGAGTCAGCTATAGGTCATTCTGTGGTCTCCATCAACTGCCAGTTGTGTTTATGCAAACAATGACATAATGCACTTCAGCAGTTGATGAGCAGTTTCACATAATTCTCCAAACTAGTGCCAGAATAAAACTTTTGTAAGTATGGAAAGGGTAAACAGTGAAGAGGACAGAGTGGGACATCACAACTGTAAGTGTTGAAAAAACATATGGTTTGGTATGTGGATTATAATGGCAGTGTGCCCATGATTCTTAAAACACAACTACACCTGCCCTCTCACAGAGAGAGAGAGAGAGAGAGAGAGAGAGAGAGAGAGAGAGAGAGAGAGAGAGAGAGAGAGAGAGAGAGAGAGAGAGAGAGAGAGAGAGAGAGAGAGAGAGAGAGAGAGAGAGAGAGAGAGAGTAAGGTCCCTACATATACAGCTCCCTCTGCCGCCCCTCTTCACCTCTGCATGGAGGAGGAAGCAGCCTTTGATCTTGCTGCTGACCCGTACTGTCCCTGTTAGTAGCCCACTCCTCTTTGTAAACTCAGATCAATGGGGAGGCTTTTTCTTTTACCTTAAAAGGCACCTGGGCTGGGCCAGGAGAGTCTGGACACCGCATGTGTATCAGTGATATATCATGAGTTGGCTTTGCTTGGCCTTTGAAGCCTTTGTGATGATGCTCACTTCCCTACTGTTGTCCATTACTTTCCTCCGGATCTCCATGGTAACAATTCAAGGACTCTCTCTTTCTCTTTCAAGCAAATGGATGGAATTAGAGTACATATCAAATAAAAATCCGGTCTCTTGATCCCATTTTCAAGCCGTTTGGGCAACTAGATCAATAGTTTTCCAAACAGACACACAGACAGTTATGATCGCAAAATGTAAGAGCTACACACATCTGGAAAGGCTATGGAAACCTATGGTGCAGGAGAGATACAACACTGGTGATTTCAGAGTACTTTTTTCTCATCCTCATTGGGATTGAACAATGGAACAGGAACTGCAACACTGCTGCAAGCCAACAGCTGCATTCTGATTGGTGGTTAGTCTTTGTGTGTGTAGTTCTGAGCTACAGAGGGCACCAGCTGATGAAACAGGTCACAATAGAAACTGTCCAACTGTAATCCCCCCTTCCTTGTGCTCTGTCCATCACTTCAGAGCAATGAGCAATGGCTTACTAGGTGAAACAGATGATTGGGTGTGTTGTCTGTGTACTGGAAATGTAATGCTATGGCAATTTCATGGAGCGTTAATGGGTTTAGCTTGGCAATGAACCACAGAGGGTTAAAGGTTCCAATGCTGTCCAACTCTAAAGAGTGCGCAGGAGGCCAATGAGGCATGAGAAATGTACTAATTGCAGTTCATATGGCTGTGTAAAAACAGTAATTATGCCACTTCCTCACTTTTATCAGCACCAAGCTGGGACCATATGGGCCAACTGGAGTTTTAAAAAAAAACAAAAAAACAAAAGCACAACCAAAAACCTAGAAAATGTATTTAATACAGATGAAAATACCATGTATTACGAATTTCATTAATCAATAACAGTCTCCTCTGTATTTTTGCACACATACCTCTTTGCACAAACTAGGCTGATCCGGTCATGTGTTTTTGCCATAATATGCCTTAATTTAGCTTCTGGCCATAAAGAAGATATTTTAAGGACAATGATGGGAGACTGTTGAGTTTTTCCTTTCCTCAAACTGAAAGTTTCTGACCAGTGTGTTCTGTAAATGGAGACCTAACCCGAACCACAATAGTTAAATTCTTATGGATGGTTGACCATTGTGTATCAAAACAAAAGTTTCCAAGATACGTTTATAAGCACTGCTGGGCTTGCGTGTTATAGTTTCACCAACTGCTGTTTATTATTGGAAATATGACTGTGTGCAGATATTGACTAGAACATTCACACAGGTTAACATGAATGTTTCAGAAAGGAAAGCAAGAAAGTTCCAGAGCAAGGTCAGCGCTCTCACATTCCACCCACAGTCTGTGATAATCTCTTCCTCTATGTGAGGTCAGTAGGTGAAGGACTCCCCAGGGTGTGTGTATGTGTGTGTGCCTGTGCAAGTGAGCCTGGGTTTGTGTATGTGTTTCAGTGAGCTAGATCCCAATTGCTGGAGAGAGAGAAAGTGAGAGTTTGCCTCACCATACAGGATTGAGTGTGCGTGTACGTTTGTGTGCGCATGTGTGTGTCTGCAAAGGAGTAGAGCCACTTTCACTACAGGAGGCTTAATGCCATGGTGCAGGTCAGAGGCAAGGCTACGGTTAACGCTGCTTCAAATTGCCTTTCCTTCCAGATTCTCCTCTGTCAAGACTAGAGAGAGAAGTGAGGAGACCGGGTGACAGAGGTGGGGGGAATGGACAAGATAGTGAGCAAATGGGAATCTGAAAGCATGATAATGAAAAAAGGGCGAAAAAGACTTTTGTTCACCTATTTAAACTGAGTCACTGAATAGCCTTTCTCACATTTCCCTTCAGTCTTATTTGGTCTCAGAAAGAATGGGAGACTCTGCTTGCCTATGCCATATAATTCACCTGCCATATGTGAAATGTCCATAGGTTATTGCATGTAAAACAAAGAGTTCAAATCCTCAAGTACTTAAAAAAAAATAGTTTAGTGTCATATTCAAAATGTAAAAAATTTGATGAAAGTAATACACCACACCCTTAGTGCATTTTTGTGTGTTTACACATTTGTTCACAGTTGAAGTCCTTTAAAAAACAATACTACTTCACAAACAATGGGCCAAAGATAGCTGCATGGAATAATAGTAGCAGAAACATTTAATAAAACATTTCTTAGAATCCTTGGGTAAACATCTACTCCCTCTTTCTCTCTTATGTGCCTTTTCTGACAATCTTCACTGACTGACTTTCTCTCAAAGCCTCAATGCATGCATTGATTAAAAAGCCCATGGACGAATGTTATTTATGATGGTTTATGCAGTCGTCCACATAAATCACTGATAACATTATGTAAGGTTGAAATCATCATTGATTAATTGTGGGTCCATTATCTATAAATAGTTTAAAGTAGCATTTAAATGAACTCGATAAAGTGTTCTCCAACTTTTAATTGATAAGGGGTTTCTCCATCCTAAAACATATTTATTGCTTTGGATTTATATGGAGTCCAGTCCATTTCTCTTTTTCTTTATATGCAATGTAATCAAGAACAAGATTCTGCATCAAGGACTGAAGAAATATTCACTGAATGGAGTCTTTCATTGCTTTGGTGTGCATACAGTAAAGTGCAAAGCAGGATATTTCATTCTAAGAATGGTAAGTAATATGACTTTGCACACTGCTGCTGCTCTATGATCCATAAAGCATAGTTTCATTTTCCTCAGAGTCACAAAGGTACCGTTCATCCATGACACAGTATGTTTACAAGCAGCCACAATGAAGTCAAACACACCCTGACAGCGTCAATGAGGTTTAAATGGGTGTCTGCCTCGTGTCTGGCCTGCATATTGTCTTTGCTTGGATGCAGAAGGATCGCAGGTGAAACTTCAGTAAACGGGAAAGTCTAACATCTAAGTGAAGCTATAAGAAAGATGAAATATTGGCACATCAGTCTCTAAGTGAGATTGTTCATTGAAGGATGCAATCTGATGCAAATCCGACTCGGTGCACGTCGTCTTCAAAGCCTGATCTTCACACAGAACAGCCGTGAGAGAGCTTCTTCCATCGTGTCCACTTGAGATACTCTTAAATCAGAGTAGAGAGGTCTACGCCTCCAATTCTGACAGAGGTGAGGGCCAGCTGCAGCACGGTCAACACACTGGAAGTAGATTGCATTACGACTCGGTCACTGTGTGAAGAGAGCAGAGATTGAGGACAGACACATTGTTTAATGGAAGTTCTACTAGGGGAAAGCTGTGGGGCACAGGGATTAGTGAGCAGCTGGCCCAATTTCCCTGGGAGCTGAACTGCTCAGGCCCTGGATTTCTGGAGGGGAATCGGAGGTTGACTGCCTGCTATTGGTGCACAGTTGATTGGAGAGCCCCTTAGGTTCTAGGAAACCCAATGCTGGTCAAATATTTAATGTTTTTTGTAAGTAAAAAATACTTTCGTTATATGGGGATCAAGAAGGCATTTGAATGTTTATAAAAACAAAACCAATTAAAAAATGTTCAGCATAATTTATCTAATGCAAGACTCAAGTCCTGAAGATGTTCTAAAATTAAAATGTTTCCCCTCCAAGATATCACTAATATCAAGTCGTACATCAGACACGCTTGATTCCCACAGAATAAATTGTGTCCTTCTGGTAGAGCTGTGTGTGAGGTGGGGGTGGTGGAGGGGGAAGGGTTTAGTTGGTGTGACGTACTGCAAGGCCAAATAAAATTGCTGCTCTGCTGATGAGGCTTCTTAACTGGATGTGCTACGCCTGCCCAATTTCACCCTGCCCTTATGATTGATAACATGTCAGGCACCATTTATATATGGGTCCAGAGAGGCGTAACGTTTCCTTCAGCTCAGTACACTTCCATGTGCAGCGTCAATGTGCAGCAGAAAATGCAAGCAGAAAATGAGGACAATTAATTTGTCATTACTGTTGAATTAACATTTCCTCATAATGGTTTGATTAAAAGTGCATATTGAAATGCGATAAGAGCTCTTTCAAGTCAAAGGATTGCATACTCAGATCTGTTGAACTTGCGAGAAGTTACCATCTGGCATTCAATTTCCTCGAGATTAACCCTTACCACACAGCAAACCTGATATTAGATCATCCGTACAGTGCCAACTAAGCAAGTTTTAGCTTGCGCGGCGCATTGCTTTGACTGTTGGCATATTCTGGGGCATTCAGCATTTTGGAGGCTGAAAGGGCAAAGACATGTCCCCTCCAAAGTAATCAATATTTGAGATGGCATCTGTCAGCAGATGTCTTTAATAGAATGCATCTGGGCTCACAGTGGAAATATGGCTCTAAGGAAGAGCCAGCAGTGATGGTATTCATATTAAACCCAGATGCACCAAACTCGTACCCAACTTTTCACATAAATTAGCCACTATTCCAGGCAATACATTTCAACCCAGAGGTCACGTGCATTCAGAATTAGTTATCTGATATATGTTTTTTTTCGTTTGGCAAACTTCAAACATAAGGTTTCATTCCATTTTGTTATCAAATCCATTAACTATTAAAATAAGACACTTACAAACATTCATGCCTATTTAATAGGTGGAACTACACTTAACATAAAGTTCAACGTTAACGCCTCTAATGCTGAGGCATTTAGTTATTTCTGCAGTTTTACAGCTCAGAACCTTCAGCGTCGGTCTTTCTAGTGCTCAGTGTTCTGCAGCATTCCCCAACTGGCAACTCGGTAAAGGTAAATAACGACACTGCTGATTTCAGCCGACAGGATCCTGCGCCGTTTGCCTTAAATTTGCATTATTCATCTTTATTATCGCTGAGACAGGCCTCCGAGGATACTGACACTGGCGTCTCACATGGTCAGTTCATTACCTGCTCACTGTGACGGCACTACAGCCCTGAGAGCAGGGATATTTACGCTTCTCCATTCCTAACTTTATCTGTCAATCTGATAGGCCAATAGCGCTGATTAATAGAAAGAAACTGAACAGATTCATCATACACTTTATCCTATACTCATTTGCCTCCTAAAAAGCATACAACACATAAATGTGTGTATATATATGTTGCTTTTATATATATATTATACATGCACAATTTTGCATGCTTTAAAAATGATTAACGTTTTTCATTTACACGGCCTACAGTATAATAGCAGTTGAATGGGTAGTCAGCTAAAAGCAGATTTTTTGATTCTGCTTTCATTTCATGCTCAATGAGAGCAAATGGCTTGGCTAACTGAGCAAGCAAACATTATGAAACAGTGTGCTTGTCGAATGTTAAGTACAAAACATATGGTTACACACAATCCTTCAAGGAAGAACAGAGCACAGACAGCACCATGCAGATAAGCCTTCATGCCATTCAGAGAACCTACTGTACACATATGAATGAACTGCTGTTTATGTAAGTGTCTTTCATTTATAAGGGCTTTACCTATACGCATAAAATATGAGAGGAATTATAACCCTACAGTGGTGGTGGCCAGATTATAGAAGCATATTGACAGCTCCTAGATGATGTTATCAAGTCAGCACTTTCATTTTGGTTCTACATCCATTTTTCAAGTTTACAACTATGTCCTTACGAGACAACAAAAAAATGTATTTACCTACAAGCTTCTTTCATGAGAATCAGTTGTGGGATAACCATTTGGTGGGATAAAAGTAATTACAGTGCTAGCACAGCCTCCTGTAATCTCCATCTATGCACCCTTCTCAAATATGGCCTGGTTTTCAGAGAAACTCAAATGTTCTGGTGTACTCATTCCAATTGCAACAGATGCAAAGATAAGATACTGTTTTATTTAAAGTCCTCTGTTCCTTCATCCGTGTTAAGTGTTTACCTATTGCTTTGCAACCAGCTCAGACAGCACCAGTCCACCCATACTGATTAGGTGCCCTCTGGACAGGAGCTGGCTGTCTGGACAAAAAGAGAGGAGGGCTGGGGCTGTCAAAGGCCTAATGGTTCTGGAGAGGCCCTTAGCTCTGCATGTGTAGCAGACGCCAGCACCAATTAGCCAGGTGTACACAGGGTGCCAGTCCATGAGAGGAGATCGGACAGGGCCGATTCGCTGTGCTAACGTTTGCTTTCCTCTTATACGGCCGATCGATGAAGACAACGGAACTTGGGGAGAGAGAGAGAGAGAGAGAGAGAGAGAGAGAGAGAGAGAGAGAGAGAGAGAGAGAGAGAGAGAGAGAGAGAGAGAGAGAGAGAGAGAGAGAGAGAGAGAGAGAAAGAGAGAGAGAGAGACACATACAGAGACACAGAGACACAGAGACACAGAGACACAGAGACACAGAGACACAGAGACAGAGGTGAAATGAATGCTATGTTGCGTTAAAGAGACTATAAGCTGGTGGTGTGGTTATATCAGATTAATGACATGAAATGAGAATCACGTTTTGATGACGAGATAAGTTTAGATGGATTCTGATGTGGATGGATGGATATCACGAAGTGTTATTGAGCTAAAACCAATCAGACCAAATGGAGCCTCGCTCATCTTGGTATGGAATCATAAATGAAATCTCTGAGTGCCATATCCACACTTAAACACCTTACTAATGCGAATCATGATTTATACATGTTATGCAGTGAAGACATAAGTAAAAAGCATGTAGGCAGTCTTTGGACATTAAACTTTATGGCAGCCTCGATTGGTCATTGATTAATAATAAATACAACACCCTAGTCCCTGGAGAACATGTTGAGTGAAAGCTGTTCTATGACATCAGGGGTCAGTAACATGGCTGAGAGTGTTAATATGACTATGTTTTCACACAAGACCCTAGGGCAGTAATGGCATCAAAGGAAGGTTTGTTTGGAGGATGTTGAAGAAAAAGAGGGAATAGGTTGTTTGTTCAGTGAGGCTTCCTAAAAAAATGAATTTGAATTGAAATTCAAATAAGAAATAGCTCAAACAAGGCTGTAGGGTGACAGTGGACAGAATGAACCATGATTATATATAAAGATGGCAGTGTATATATTTCCCTCTCTTTTGTCACCGTGGAGAAATCCATCCCAGAGAGATGAAGATTTATAAAGCAAATAATCACCACCGTAGGAAAAACCTGTCCTGACTGACAGCAACTGGGGGTAAACACTTCACACGCTCTCTTGCTCGATTTACAGGTGATGCCAATGGAAAGAGACGAGAGGGGGGAGAAAATAAGAGCAATCCTCCCCCTCAGCACCACTTGGGATGTGTCAAGATTTATTTTGAATCAGAGGACCCTTTCCAGAGAGTGAGGAGGCGGATGTGTCTGAACAACACTCGTTTTCAATTGAGCACGTATGAAGGAAGCTCTGAAACAATTAGGACAGACTACCCACTGCTCTGAATAGTCCTTGATGAGAACGAGGCGCAAAAGGAGATTTATGTCTGATGGGTCAATCATGCATAAATCATGAAAAAAGTAGACATTCATCCCAAATCATAACACATCTTATCATAATTACAATAATATTAGCGCACAGCTTTTAATTTAAAAGAGAATAAAAGCCCTCATGCTGATTACTTCACATCAACGGGAACAATTGCTTTTTCTTCACTGGGAAGGTTGGAGTGGGGTGAGGTTCTTGCCTTATCACAGGGTCTCTCTCCATAATAATGAGTTCAATCTGGAAATGTTGTGAAAGGGACCCTCTGCAGCACTCAAGGCGAATGCTATCATGCAGGGGAGGAGGAAGGATGGCTCAGAAGGTCACTCACTTCAATTTGAAAATGTACAAGAACATAAATCTATGGAAACCCCTCTCACAGCCCACAATATAGACTAACCATTTTCTAGAGGGTTCCATGTCAGTGTCCTGCGAAAATGTCACATCTACATCCCAAACAACAGCGTGTCAAGGACAGCCGGCGTATGAAATATGATGTATGTGGTGTTTTAAGGCACCAAATAAATTCTAAATTCTCTGTCTTCATGATCTAGAAGACATTGGTTAATACACAAACCATTATGGCAGAATTTTCAATCTGAATAAATATTTATTGTAAAGAATAATGCTACAATGATTTTGTGATGATTTCATGCTCACAATGAGCGAATGAGGAAGCCAACTGTTTCCACGCACTGCACAATCACAGACAGAAAGAAAACAACTTCTATAATTGGAAAAGCATACTGTTGCTTACAGATTGTGGCATATTTAGGTCAAGCTTTCCTATGGATGTTTGACAAAATAAAACATAATAGGGAAAAAGGTTCTTAAAAATGGTAACATCACCCAAACCCTGGTAATAAAGTTTGACATTATTGAGGCGTTTGCTCCAATCTGACCAATCAAACCAACACAATGACTAACAGAAAAACCACACACATCCACGGACACACAAACATTGAACACAAAATAGGATGCATGTTATATTACAAGTGCCTCATGTAATGCATACAGGACTGATACACAGTGGTACTGTAAGTACATTTTATTTTAAAAACATGAACATTAACCGCAACTATGTTTTTAGACAGAAGCATAATTTCTGAGACTTCTGGATGAAGACTTTGCTTGCTAGCCTGTACAGCAGCCTCTCAGCCATGCTGACCTGTCACAAGACTCACTCTGGGATCATCAACGTACAGCTGCACCAGTACAGCATCTCCAGAGTGTTTACAGTATGACCCTCAGCCTGAGGAATTAAGAACAGGGGTGTTAATCACCAGCCTTCCCATGAAAATCTAACCATAAAAACCTGGGTGAAATAGCATAGCATGTGGTTGTCGCCCCATGTGGTTCACCACATGACAATCAACCACGACCAGTTGGGGAGGATGTAGGTGGGTCCCTCTGAGAGCTGCTGGGAGCTTGTAGGGGTTTTCCTAGCAGGGTTACTCCAGGGCTACTCCTGCATGGAAAACGTTGTTGGAAATGTTGGTTTGGATTCTGAAGAGACCAAGAGGGGCCAGGAATGGACAGTATTTCATTCTGATACTCATACGGTCCACTTAGGTGAGATCAAGGGAGGTCTGCTGTAAAACTGCAGCATTAATAGCAAACTCCCTCTACCTGTCATTTCAAGGGATAGCACCCTGCCCTGATTGGTAGAGCTGTTCTGGAAAAGCTCTTCTACTGCAATGAGACATTGTCTCATTGCATGGAGACAATGTCCCCCTTTAATATTTACATAGTACAAAACATCATACCTATGCTTTTGCAAGAACACTAGAATAAAACAGTGATGTGTAGAATTGGAACGGATTAATTTGAACCAAAGAAAGCCAGACTTATATAGATGATTTATGTATACCCACACACCATGTAAGTCAACACAGTCCACCAGAATGCTCTGTGTTAGGAAGTATGATTTACAGTCAAAAAGAGGGTTACAGATGGACAGCCCAAATTCAATCTGCTGACCCCATCCATATTTGACACTCTTATACAATATCATCAATTTATTATGAGCTCTGGCTTTTAGCTTACCAAGTCTCTCTGTGCTCAATTGTAATTGTTGGAGCCTCACATTAGCTTTATTGCTTTTAAAGGTGTACTGTACCTAAAGTATTACTTTGAATGCTCAAATGGAATGTGAGTTTTAAGGGAAAAGCCTTGTGAGAAGGACAAAAGGTGATGATAATTCAGTAATACCATAACTTTCACAGTACCCTCAATAGGATGAGGAATTCCGGAGGACAAAGAGCGGGACAGATTAAATGAAAGTGTTCAGAGACGTTTTTTGTTAAATTACCAAGACTGAAGATTTCTTATGCATCTGTATTCAGCATACCTTAGTCAATATAAATTGAATTGTAGTATAACAATTATTTTGGTTTGGAAACCATTGATGTTCATGTTAGTTGTTTTTAGATTATATTGCTGGCCTAGCCAATTTCACCTTGTTGTAATGGGACACATATAGACTATTAACAGAGTAATTATTTAATGTTTCAAAATATCGATAGTAACAGAGAATGATAGCAGTAGGTTAAATTAGATTTTTTGAAGTTTGAAATGTCACTGCAAAGTTGATTAAAATGTCTGACATAATTCCATGTTACAGAATTGACAAAGCCTAGAAAAAGTACTGTCTGAATAGCTTGCCTTCGAGAAGTCCTCTTTTTAGCTTAAAGTAATGCACTGTTTTTGCAACCATCGTCTCCACATCCCATTTTGTTTTGTCTAACACACGTAGAGGTGATCTAAAGGAGTTGTGTGACTTATTCATGAATTGAGATCCTCTTTAAGAACAAGAGCCAAACAACATCACCAAAACGGCACGAAAAAAGGAAGAGATGAATTGCTAGCAGAATCTGATGTAAGTGACCAAAAATCCAAACAATTGATAGGGCTATCTTACCTTTAGCACCTATATCCGTGACCACAGCAAGGAGAATCAACACAGTGCCAATGAAATTGCTTGAATTACTCATGTTTTCGTTGTTGGAGTCCTTAATAGGAGAAATAAATGTCCTTGGGATCAACACTTTTTCCTTGAAAAAATGAAAGGAAGAGCGGTCCGTCAGCCAGTTGCAGAGAGACTAAGGGTTTGCATACGCAGCACGGGATCTCCACGCGTTTGTTGACCAGTGTCCTGCTCTGTAAACTGTATAAGCTCAGCCCACTGTGACACTGGGCACAATTTTAAATGCTTGTGAAGCCGATTGCCCGTTGCGTGTACCGTTCGTTTTTAAAGACAGCGCGCAGCCTTCAATTCAGTACCACGGACAGCTCCTAGCGTTTGCTACTGGAACCACTTCAGCGTTTGCGAAAGTTTGAAGCAATAAGATTGGAGTGTTGTGAAATAAGGAGTGTGAAAGTGTGTAAATATACGTAAAACAATAGAGGGATTTGCAGTGACACGATTTAATAATAACAAACTGAAATAACAATTTAAACAGCCAAATCAACGAAATTAGTGTAAGAACAGGCAATCATTCTTATTGCGTCATTCCCTGTCACATAATCCTTAAAAAACACATGTATAAGTGGTCTACTATTGAAAAGGAAATGAGACTCAATGACCTCTTTGTGCCATGTTTGTTCCATGGAAAGAGCCAAATGTGCAAAAAAGGGATTGTGCTTATGAATCATACATAGACCAGATGAAGGGTATTATGGAAATATTATAGACATGTTAAGAGATGGTGCCAGGGCTAAGGCGTCACAAATGTTATGCATTGAATGCTTATGCACGTGTCCATCTGTGTGCTTCCTTTTGGAGTGTACTGTATTCATTTTGGTGGGAGAGTTGTTTTCCCCTCCTTGTTTACAGCTACACGCAGCCAGCAAAGGGTCTCCGATTCATTAACATTCAATGCTTTTCAATGACAGTGGAAGTTGGGGTTTGTTTTAAGCCTGTAATCAGTGTTAGAGCTTTATTTTCAAAGCTCTGGATATGTGTTTATTGTACTATGTGTGTGTGCGTATGTGTATGTGTGTGTGTGTGTGTGTGACAGGTGGCTGTAAAGCTTGGCTGATGTTTGTTCTGTTCTGGCTGAGAGGACACAGCTCGCTAAGCAGCAGAGGCTCGCTGACTCTGCAGGGGAGCGGCTGGTCTGGAGAAATGATCTAACTGTCTGTGTTTGCAGTACCAGTGCACCTTCCACTTCTGAGTCCCGTTCCCCATTGCCAAACATCACAACCATCCATTGTTACTTTCATCATGATATACAAACCTGCTCAGAGGCAATTATATATTAGGACAACATTCAAATCAAAAAACTATCTAGTGCCCCTTAGTTTTTATTCCATGCACGTATTATACTGTTGCTGACTATAGAGACTGGATTCCAGCTGCTCATTAACTCAAAGCAACCAAAACTTTGACTATATATGGTGTCCTACCCACTCTCTTCCATGGAATAAACAATTATGTAGGAGCAAGATACAGTCTTTAGCTGATTTTCATGCTTTCTTTGCTGTTGTTAGTTGTTTATTTGGATGTTTTTGAGTTATCAGTAACACAATAAATGACTGTTTGACAAACCGGAAACACATCTACCCACGGTCTTTCATCTGCATGCATCAAGACAATCTAGTAAACCAGTGAACAAAGGGGAAATTGGAAATGCTACTACAAATCACAATAGCAACAAGGTACTTCTTTGGGAGACAGGGAGAGCGTTTCCGAAAATATGGACTGCCACAATTTTGCTATCTGTGGTCACATGCATGTTTTATGACATGGGACACAACCTGGTTTGGACAACAAATGCAGAACAGAAAGAGTGAATGAGATGTATCACTATAATATATAATGCATGACTTTTCCCAATTTTATTTCAGCAGGAGAAAACCAGTCCTGAATCACAGCTCCCCTGCCACAGGGGCTTATTTGTCTTAATAAGCAAAAGTGTTCTCGCCAACTCTATTAGGCATTCTAGGCCCTGAATACATTTCAGCACCAAGGATAGATTAACCATCACTTCCTGATGAAGTTACTCTAGCTGCAAGGCCTGTCAGGCAGGACAAGGAAATAACAGGAGGGGGGGCAAGCCATCTAGGCAAGGTTCTATTCTCCACAGTGTATTATAAAAAATGGCAATTCACATTCATTCATTTACTAGCTTTTCTTTATGCCTCAACAGACATGGCTTCTTGTTTAATGGCAAAGGTTGTTCATCACCAGTACATTTTGGTGAAATTTATGTTTCATTTAAACCTGATAACATGGGGATCAATGGTGACACTAATCCAGGAATAAATGTATCTGAATTAAACACATATTTACAGATGATTCAAATACAGAAACCTTTTTTTTCATGAATTCCAACAATTAAAATCAGATGGAAAAAGCCGCAAATCAATTGTTGTTGCATCAACAACTCTGCAGTCTATCACAAAGGTATGCAGTTAAAATTACACTTGTGTTTTACAATGGAAGGATTGTTAATGTTCTCTCTCTCACTTGGTCAGCACATTACTACACCGTGACCACACGTCATATTATGCAAGTCATATTATGACCTGCATAGCCAGATTTCGCTACTGCCATTAGTTAGGAGAGATGCCTGCTCTAGGGTCCCTGATCCTGGGCTGGGAAAGGGAAGTCACAAGGCCTCAAACCCTAATCTCACATCCACAAAAATCTCCCAACATCCCCAGGGACACATTTGTCACCACTGGCCGGATATTTGTTCTACAGACGTGCGAATGCTTTGTCTCTCAGATAAATGCAAGGGGTGGCAAAAACCATTTAGCTTAGGGGAATGGAGAGCCTTGCACCATGGCGACACCTGTCCCAAAGAATAATTGTTTCACATGGTGACTCTGTGCTGTGTGACTGGCTCAAAAAAATAAAATAATAGGTTGAGAAAAAATAGAAACCTCTGAACCTGCAACTTCTTTGTAATTTTTTTTTGTTTCAGACAAATCCATTTTGTTTAATGTACTTATTTTGCATGGCCAACAGTTTCACGACCTCAACTCTGACACTTCATAAGTGCACATGTAAAGTACAATGGATGCTCACCTCCAGTGCATCCGTTTCCCCTGAAATCCTAAATGAGCATGGAAAAGAGAATCTGTTTACGATTCTTGTTTAATCAATATATAATTTGACAAGACAAATTATCAAGACACGTTCATACATTATACCCAGACCTATATCCCAAACACAAACTAAACTGCTACAGTCCCTGCTAATTATGTCTTACAGAATTGATACATTCTTCATCAGACATGAAGAAGTATCTCTATACAGAATACTATTATAAATATATTGTATATGTTATTTTTGGATAGTATTTCACATCTTGTAAAGCAGTTACCCGATGCATCAACAACATTGTTGCATTCACACTCTTCTTCCTCCCCCTTTCATATTCCCAATTGGGAGTTCATCTCCACAAGAGTCTTGGTATACAGCACACAACACAAAAATCTCATCTGCAACAACATGCTTCAGCTACATATTAAAGACAAAGGCCAAAGTTCACAGTTGACATTTTGGACCAGCCTATGGCATCATTCGGCACAGCAGGAAGACTCTGCTGTTCACTAACTGCTGCCCATCTTGTTGCACTTTCAGTTATACTTCCACTTTGGAAACTGAAACAGGCTGCGCTGAACTGTTTGCTTGACTGTCCTTAAGCACTAATGCACTAATACTGAAATAAGCCATGTAAGCAGGTACAGTGTACGTCTGGTCCCTTACATTCAGGTTTGATAAAATTAAGCTTCAAACTCTTGTAGATTACAGTTAATGTTTTATGGTTACAAAAATATATGAATCCTAAATCATGGGCTAGTGCATTACAATATTGTGTGAAAGGTTAGTGCTTTTATGTGCAAGTAACAACGTTATTGTAATTTAGTACCATACTATACTGTGATAGGATTTAACTGGGACTGGTCAACGTGATTAAATAAAGACTTCCAAGCTTCATAAATCAGGCAGGGACATACTGGTACCCTACCTTGGGTTCTGCCTTTTTCATGTGCCTGTGTGGGGAGTGGGGGGTTCCAGAGGGAGAGATATTGACATCTGTCTCACCCCTCCCCCAATTGAGACTCCAGCTACCATGATATGTGCAATTCAGTGCGGGTGATGGAGTGTGCAGCATTCCAGTATATATGTAATACATGCAGGTAATACTATTGGCTAATAAATATTTCAGATATGTATATACATCACACATGTTACATGAATATGTGTGTTTGTATGTGTGTGTTGTTTGTGTTTGTGCCTGCATTGATGTGCATAATCTTTATCTATGGTTTTTGAGGAAGACACCAGGAGACAGATTAACTGCTGGAGCTTTGCAGTCCTTTGTGAACAAAATAGCTAGTTACCCTTGCTTAAAGGGTCAGGAACGCTTCTCTGTCGATGCCTGATGTTGTAAGCAAAAACAACATTCACAAGACCACCTCCACAAACAGCAACAAAAGCTTTTATCCAGTTATTCACACTCCAGATGTAAAGGTTATCCCATTCTCCCTCAGTGGTCACAAATACAGTACTTGCACTCCAAAGAGCAGCCATCTGAATGGCTACCAATGACGCCGCAGCAAGGACGTTCCATCCAATCTTCACATAAATTTACTGGTTAAATGAGTTTACTAGAATGTAGAAACCATTGGGGATGACAATCACCGTATATAGGTCAGAAACCGTCCAGAGACATTCTTCTTGCCTTGTGTCCATTGCCTTATGAATCATCATAGGCACTAGGTCAACGAATAATATTCAAGATTTACTGAATACCTAATTCCCTAAACCGAAGTTCCTGGCAAAGCTCCTACCTGAAACTGCCTCAGTGAGCCAAGTAGAGAAAAGCACAAGCAATTTAATATTCACGAGTCTTCAGTTATTCATTAGACAGACCCGAGCATCCTCTGCTGTTGGTAAGGGCAATCATGAATATTTAAAAGAGGTACTTGATATTTAAACATGACTTGGAATAAATTGCTTGCAGTAAATGTCAGGTAAATAACACTAGAGTAGTACTTGACGTCTACCGATGCTGGCAGTTGTAATTATGTAGACCTCTAAAAAACATTTTAAAGGGAGTTTCTGTCAAAGATCAGGGTGACAATGTATCTATTATGTGGAAATCTACATAGCAAAAACAGAGAACATTCACAGGCATGACAGAGGTCACATTTGAGACATTTAACAGAAATCCTATAAGTCAAGCTATGCTACTTTCTAAAGACTGTGAGGCTCTACATAAAAAAATAAATGCCATGGCCTTCACACAAAAGTACATGTTTATGCAAAATGACTCAAAAACAGATGTTGACAATTTATTTTATTCATGAGTCACAAAAACCTGTACAGCATCATTTTTTTTCCATTCATAGTTCCTGATGTTGAGACATGGTAATGCTTGCTAGGACATCCTGACTCAGCAGTGTGTATACTGCTGCAGAGCAGCGGTCTTTTAAAGCAAAAAGGCACCCCGTTCATCATATTGTGGGCGGGGGGAGGCAGAATTGCTGGGCCTCAGCAGCAATCCTTTGCCATGTGCTCCAAGGGAATAAACTTTCCCTGCTGGCAGATGGTGACTTCAGTGTCCCAGTAAGGCTCACCAGTCATAAACAACACACGGATGGCTCAATCCCACCCTTTGGGGAGTTTAGTTTACAACACGCTGGGCTGCAAACAAATCCTGTGGACACCCTCAACATGCAAGTATATAACTCCATAGTGTATGGGCAGGAAACACAGATTCCTACATTTAAAACACAGTCAGAAAACCAAGCTACAGACATAGGTCTGGTCTGTGGTAGGTTTGCCTCTAACGAGTCAGAGGAGCTGAGATCAAAGGATCTACACTAACGAGAGGTTAACTGGTGCATGTCTGGCTGCCTACAGTTCTTTGGTCTTTATGATAAAACTAAGACAAGCAGATACAACTGCTATATTGCAGGGCAAACATAATTGAGAAGACCTTTCCATAATATAGCTCCAGGAGAGGGAAATGTTGAGGTCACCTGAGGTCCAGGCATTGAGCATAGGGGTTAACCTTAATTGGGAAAATTAGATTTTTTTACAGTTCGTTTTGTCAAATTTTAAATAACAAAGCCAACACAAGTAATTAAAATACAAATAATTTGATGAATGAAATGCCCTTTCTGAAAAGTGTATCAATGACAAAGGGGTTGAGGTTTACAGTAAATGTACGGGTTCAAAACAGCAAAATAATCTAAATAAAATAGGGTCCGGTGAGATTGTTTCAGCCATTTTAGAATTGATGCTGTGAGACGTGACCACCATCAGGTGTGTCTGCTATGAAAAGGATGGATGTGGGCTCTCTGGTTAATGTAGTGTGATATAGCAGGACAGGGGCTGTGAGGAGGCTCACACTTCATTTGTGTGTGACAGGCCAGAACGGTGGGGTGTGTGACCGGCTGACCCTCTCCAGGCCTGACATACCACAAGAAGCATCTGCTATGCCTGCTGTCCACAGACCCCTGTGTTACATGCAGGAACACAGCTACAGTAAAGCCAAACCCCTATAGCAAAACTATACTACTTTTAGTACCTTTACATAGGGCAGATGTTTTCTCAAGCTGTAAGAGTACAAATAATACATACTGCCATGGCTCTTTTTTTAAAAGGTGTCTGGAAAGTCTACAGGTGTAGTAACTATTTTAAACAAAGGTTTGTATATGGCACAGATTTGCCTTTGGTTAAGAGATAGTCTAGTATGGTATTTTTACTTAGGTGGAACACTTAAAACATTTTAGGTTGGTCCACCTTCCATTGGTTAGGTTGTTCATCTGGATTTTGAGAAATATTGTATGTTTTTGATTCAAACTTCTCTACAATGTTATTCAACTAGTTTGAGTTTCAGAGGAGATTCTGACTCATCGGACCACATAGTTTTTTATTGTCCTGTCAGAGGTCGGTGGGGATGAGCTATCTATGCGCTGATCGATTGCAAATGAGACTCATTCAGAGATGTTCTGCCTGTCCACACATAGGGAGGGAGAAATCAAGGGGATGCCTGAGTCTCTCACACAGCAAAGATAAAGACCCATTCTGAGCTGTGCAGAACAGGCTAAATAGGTTTTTAGGAATGCAAAAAACATAACTGCAATGCACATGGCCAAATTAACAAGAGGGGAAGACTATAGAATAATACTTAATGCCAGATGTATGTCTAATTAATAGTAATACAAATTGTTATTTTTCCTTCAAATTGTTATAACTGCTACTGGTATTTGTGGTACTTGTGGTATGTTTTAGATGTAGCCTAGCCGAATATTAAAATAAATAAAAAGCACAATGTGGACAGACAGGCCCTGGACGTTTAGAGACGAGTGGAGCGATTCGTAGGGCTGCCAACTGACGAGTTTTAACGGGTGTTGCTGTTCACAACGTTAGTCTTAAGTACGGTGTTCATTTTAGGACATCCTCAGACTCAAACGAAAAGGCGTCAAGTCTCAGAACAAACGGCTTCAGTCTCAGAAAAACCTCTGTCATTCTCAGACAAAACGTCCTCAAACTAAACGCCGTCAGAAAAACATATTTCATTCTCAGACCATAGACAATGTCTATGCTTAAGACTACTTGGTTGGTGTTGCCTTCTCGTGAGAAATACAATGTGTGGCGTAAAGGTTGAAATGCGTGTCTCACGGCCAATGCGTGAGAGTTGGCAGCCCTGCATTCCAGTTCCCTGTTCCTCAACAGTCTTTTGCGTTCTTTGGACTGTGTTGGAAAGTAGAGACAGGGTCGTCTCCAATAGCCTGACGTTGTCATACTCATAATTCTAGTCAGAATATGAGTCTGAGAACTCTCCGTTGGGCTTTGACTACAGGGCGTGTTTCAAACGAGCCTGGAAAACAAATGCCTCTTAGCTCAATTGGATAAATCTACAACCAATCAGAGCAACAGAGTATGTGACGTGTGTTAAGCGCCGCATAGTTGTTGTCAACAGAACTAAACTGAAAGGCAGCTAAATCTTTACTGACTAAACTGCAAGCAGACTTGAAGTATGCTTGAACAATGAATACAAACGATTTTTGCCGGTGTTGTAAAATTAATTTAAGGGTAGGGGGAGTACTTGTTCACACGGTCAACCTTTTAGAGCGAAACAATAAAGGGCAATGCATATACAAACAAGTTCTCCGTTTAGGATTACAACTCCACAAAAAAAAAGGAGAAACCACAATGGCCACTGGGTTTTCATTGTGTCCCATCTTCTTCGCGACCATCGGGGACAACTGATAAATTAAACTTTTACCGAATCCTGTAGGAAGGACGGCAAAACATATTTTCCATCGACAAATGCCTTGATTGCGTCTCTCTGTTCCTCTTTCAAAATTAATGCGCTGTCGATGTCTTCTAAAACAGACTCGATGGCAGAATCATAACATCCCAGATCTCCAGCGGTAGCCATGTTTGTTCAAAACGAATTCAACTTAAGCGCTCTTTTGTGTCGTGGGTGATTACGTTACTGTTGATCATCTGTCCATCATCGTATAAAGCCCGCCCTGGCAATTTCATTGGTTCGCCCAGATTCTGGTTTTCTGTAGTTGGTCCCCAATACGAGACCCTCCAGACCCAACTTCCCGACCAATTTTTTTGGGGGCGGGGAGAAGTTGGGCTGGCAGCCAGGCTACGTCTCCAATGCAATACATTTCAATAACAGCTATACAAAATGCCCCCTTGTGGAAACAAAACCATTTATATGGGCGGCCCTGATCCCCACCCCCCACCCACATCGGATTCATTTCGGAGCCGAGCCTGAGTAGAGAAGCTATTTTTGACCCACCACGCCAAGGAAAGCAAAGCAGTTGCATACTACGAATTAGACCTCAAACATGTCACAGGAGTTATACGATTGTATAGTAATTGGAGCCGGTATACAGGGTTCTTTTACATCCTATCATCTGGCGAAAAAGAACAAGAAAACTCTCCTACTTGAGCAGGTTAGTAGGCAGGGTTCCTTATTTGTTGTGTAATGTTCTGTGTTTTACCCCGAAGAAATAGCCTATATTAAGTTGTGCCGATTGTATATTAGGCTTATAGCATTAAACTTCGGCTCATTAACCAAATCAAACTAGTGGGCTTGACGACAGTTTAGACACCTGTTTGCTAGACGACCTAGACTTTGAAGCGGCGCACTCAAACTGTCCAGGTGGGTTGAGAGTGGTGACCATTTTTTCTTATAGACATGTTGAGACATATTTATATTAGAATTCAGTTAAAACTCAAAATGCTCTGAGGGGACGGCTTACATACTTTAACTGCAACTTTGTAGATGTTGGAGAAGAGGTGACATACCTCTGGTACTGTCAAGGGAGACGGAAGTAGTTACATATACAATAAATCACAAATTTAGGTATTTAAATGTCATAAACACGAACACATCAACACAACGCATTAAAGTATATTGTGATCTTAAGGCAAACACACTGTTTGTGTCACAGTTTCCTCTGCCTCACTCTCGAGGAAGCTCTCATGGCCAGACACGTGTTATCCGAAAGGCCTATGAACACGACTTCTACGTCCATATGATGGAGGAGAGCTATCAGCTCTGGTCCCAGCTGGAGAAAGAAACCAATGTTCAACTGTACAGGTGAGCGGTAAGCTCTGTCTCAGCAAAGTGTTAATGGAACATCACAATAGCTTTAACAGAACACTGAGATTTGTCACATTTGATGTGCTTTGTTCGTACGAGATGCAACTCAATCTGTGCTAGCTATAGATGAATGACTTTCTCATTACTTTCTGTGTCAGCGAATCACCCAAGACAGAACCTCTGATGCTGAATATGGAACAAGGATTTTTCATTTTACTCAAATTTCCTGAGAAAAGAGGTTTGTGCTTGTAAATACAACAGTAGGATCAAAGCAAGCCTTCAGCAACTTGGAAGTTTTTGGGAAATATTGCATTCCAACAACGATCAATGAACACAAATGCCACAATCAGTGAACTGCAAAACAAATGACTTATTATGTATGGAGGTGGCTAATACAGTAGACCAGCAGTATCCAGGTTATATTCGCAAGCACACATATACCTGAGACCCTCAGCCATGGTGCCTGACTGAGTGTTTGTCATTTGAAGTCCACCGATGCCCTTGGGCGGGCAGAAAACTGCACTACAGTGAGAAATACAGAAATCACTGTACTGTGGATAGGGCTATGTGAAACCTTCTGAGCAATGCTCTCCGCCAATCATGCCAGAGATGATCTGGACCCCAACCAACAAAATCCCTTCATTGGAACCACATGGACACACAAGAGCACAGTTGTATCTTACGCACAACACAAATACCCACAAGCTTGCAACCTTCATAATAACCCACCTCATAACTTGCTCATTCACAACATGCTGAATGGAATCATACATCACATTTTATGATGTGACATGCACTCAATTTCCTGGGTTTGACACTGTCATTCACAATGTATGTGTACACACTAGTAGACATATACACATAAACACACTTATACATGCACAAGTCTAATGAGGGAGATAGATGTCAAGCGGTGTTGACTGAGCCTTCTGGGTTATCGACAGATGTTGGAGCAGTGTCTGCCACTGAAGGAAAAGGCCAACCTAACCATAAATCAAGTAGATGTCCCTCATCAGGGACAGGGAACAGGGCCCTGTAATTGTGAACCTTAAACTTTTGTATCCAGTAACTCTTGTATTTTACAATGGTAATTATACTCACATTCACTTTAACATCTGTCTTCAGATTGTTGGTAGTTAGTTATTGGCTGGGCACTGTGGTTGCGTATACGGGGGCCGGTTCTGGTGGGCCGGTCTGGATCAAAGTGCAGGGCCTATTTTTACTCCCAGTCCGTCCCTGCCTACTGCATATTGAGCAAATTTAGATCGGTATTGCGCCAAAACAATCGCGAGATGGGGACCCCCTCGAATATTGACGTGTATTTCGCACACTGGTTATTGCATTTACAGCAGGTGTAAGGCATGCTTTTGAATTTGTTGAAATTATTAATTATTAATTCAATTAAGTTTTTTTTCTATACAAATAACTTTAATTGCATAAAATATTACAACTGTTCAATGACAAAATAATGACAAGTGACAATAAATATGAAATTAAAAACAAACATTTAATTTCATTTTACCCCAGTAGGTGAAACACTGTTGCGAGTAACAGGATGGCACAGATTGTGAATAGCTTACTGAATGTGAAACACAAAGAAACGGCATTGTGAATGGGACATCTCTGAGTCTACCTTTAACGAGAGGATCCCTCTTGCAGACGCACAGGGCTTCTCGTCATGGGTCCAGAGAACGGGAAAGAGTTCCAGCTCCTCAAGACTACTCTAGAGAGAAACCACGTCCCTACTGTGAACCTCCTGGGTGATGAGTTCAGCAAGCATATCCCCCTTGTCAACCTGACCAAGGGAAACGGAGCTCTTGTCGACACCACAGCTGGGGTGCTGTATGCTGACCGCGCACTCAAAACTGTCCAGGTGGGTTGAGAGTGGTGGGCATCTTTTCTTATAGACATGTTGAGACACAATGATATTAGAATTCAGTTAAAACTCAAAATGCTCAGAGGGGACGGCTTACTTACTTTAACTGCAACTTTGTAGATGTTGGAGAAGAGGTGACATACCTCTGGTTATTCCTCTAGTTATTTAAGAAATCAGGGAGCACTTAAAAGGCTTATGCTTCAAAAACCGGAGACAAGAGAAAAGCTACAGCGTTAGTTTCTCCCATAGACTCCCAAAGATATTTGATTTCAGATTCATGGACTTCTACTTGGCTGTGACTAGAAGCAATTGAGCAATTCTTGATAAAAACCAGATGCTGTGGTAAAGTATCTTTATATTCAGGGCAGGATTGGATTTTGTAATCTTTTTTTCTTACAAATTACCCTTGCATGTACCTGTGAATTGCCCATTTTATCCACTTATCTGTATCCAATTAGACGTTAGGTATTCCTTGTAATTAGGAATTACACTCATTAGCACCCATTATTTGGACATCTGAGCCAGATGCAATCTCTTGCTCATCAAGCCTAATAATGGCTAAAAGCTATGGAGTTAGATTAGTTTCATAATTCAAACAAACAAACGCAACACGATTCAAACAAACGTAACACGATTCATACAAACATAACACGATTCAAACAAACGTAACACGATTCACAAATAAATGACCCTATTACATTCGTTTGCAACCTGACAAACACAAGTTACAAATCCCTGCATTCGTTGGTGTGAATCCTTGCATTCGTTCGTGTGGATTTTTGGAACTTTCCTGACGCGCTTTGATCCACAAATGCATTTTTTCTAAAAGATATCCTCTGCAGCCTATCAGATGTCTCCAATTTTAGCCAATCACCGGAGAATGTCTAATATGGGTAGACGGGCTCTGCGTTAGCCTAGGAAACACGGAAAATGACTAAACATGAATCCTGCCATTCTCAACAATATTTAATCAGGTATGATCATCGGTTTAATAAGATTAACAAGCAATATTTCACCTACATGCTACCAGACGACATTGCTCGTGATCTGAAGGAGACGATGTCCGTCATTATGGCAGGTTGTTGAAGTCCACATAGACACGTTAATGTGATTGGCTAAAATTGGAAGAGACGATCTGAAAGGCTGCTGAGGATATCTTTTAGAAAAAATGCATTTGTGGATCAAAGCGCGTGAGGAAAGTTCCAAAAATCCACACGAACGAATGCAAGGATTCACACCAACGAATGCAGGGATTTTTAACTTGTGTTTGTCAGGTTGCAAACGAATGTAATAGGGTCATTTATTTGTGAATCGCTTTACATTTGTGAATCACGAAATACATTTGTGAATCGTGTTACGTTTGTTTGAATCGTGTTACGTTTGTTTGTTTGATTCGTGTTATGTTTGTATGAATCGTGTTACGTTTGTTTGGATCGTGTTAAGTTTGTTTGAATCGTGTTGCGTTTGTTTGTTTGAATTATGAAACTAATCTAACTCCATAAAAAGCTTACAAGAGTCAATACTAACATATTGAAATAATATATTACATGGAAGTATCAAGTACGAGTATATCAATGATGTCACCCCGGTTCATTGTTATCTAAAGCCCAATTATGAAACTAGCCAATAGACATAATCGGAAATGATAAGAAAGGCTTTGTAGTATCAGCTGAATGCTTATCTGATATACATGAAACTTAAAATCTAGTGTTTCACTGTTCTAATAAACTGCATAGCAACATTGTCAGCAATTAATAAAATGTATTCAGGCTCAGACAGAAATGAGAAAAGCACTACAGATACAGCCTTCAGTCACTGCCAGATCAAGCATAAAATAGCAACACAAATGTTTTGTTTCAGTTGCAGACTCAAAACCATTATCCTGTCTTCTATGTATTGATTAGACAGCTTTTTCCTCTTTTGAGCCAACTGCCAATGATGCATGAATTTCAATGTGTCAATAGTTGTAATAATAGAGGCCTCAATAGTTACCACTGTGCATCATGTGAATATCTCAATTCAACATCAATAGTCTGTCTCAGTGTCTACTAGCATTGACCAGACTCGTAACATTTTCTCCATGTTTCACTGTCTCCAAATTTGTGAAAACAAGTGTTTTGCCCATGCTCTCTTCTGAATATGTTTACTCAACTTGACATTTCACTAGACAAGCAGAAAGCTAGGTCCAACACTTAAAATGAATGGTGTTATTGGCTGTCTGAACTGTTATTACACTTACAACATACAATCTGAGATCTATGTTGGTGTCTGGATGGATGCAGGTTCCTCCATTTTAACCCTGGTCTTGATAACAGAATACGGGTCACTTGTAGATTATTGAAGACCAACCTTTGTGCCCAGAACACTTCACCTAAAAAGAAACTATCAAAGAGCTCATAGATGCCGTAGTAGATAACGCTGTATCCAGTAGAAAACAAACCGCTCCAGTCCGGTTTGAGCCGCCCTGTCCTGGGCTAACCCTCTTCTGGACTGACCTCTCATGGGTGCATGTGGCTTCCTGTTAAACTTTAACTGACCCTTACTGTAGGAAAAAGGGTAATTTTAGAATATTTGGTGCTGGAAAAGCTTTGGTGTAGCTATGTAAATTAAACATGTGCTGTCTATTTAGGTTATTAAGATGGATGCAAGATTCTCTCCAACTTCATTGCAAGTATCTTGATGTCCTTCGTTAACATTGGTTGATTGTAACATGTATGCAAGACTAAATGCCTAAAGTCCCCGTCACACCATAACGTTCTGGTCAAAGTTCTATGACGTTAGAGGAAACATTGGTAATCGTCCATGGTCGCTGGTATAGCGCCCGAAAAGCGTTGTGTGGCCGCTGGTGACGCTGGTAATCGTCGGTGATCGTCGGAGAACTTGAACAATTAGAACTTTCAGAGAACGTTAACCAGAACGTTATGGTGTGACAGAGCCTTACAGAAGGCCATCATTTGGGATTTGTATCCAGAACATGTATCACTCACTGGATGCAAACAATGTAAGTTGACAAGGTCGTTTTGAAGATTTACCTATAGTTAATTAAATATTGACTGTCTGTGTTGCCAGGGCCTTTTTCAGAGAATGGGTGGCGTCATAAAGGATGGCGAGGAGGTGAACGCCATCAAGCCGGGCTCAGTGGTTACCGTGATGACAGCCAGCGGAACGTACAGCGCAAAGAGCCTGGTGATCACAGCAGGATCCTGGGCCAACAACCTGCTCTCCCACACTGGGCTACACCTCCCACTACAGGTAGCCTAAATCAAACAAAAGCCCAAGCCTTGGTCAATGCCAGGCTAGTGCATCAGTAAGTAAGCTGCAAACTAACATTGTTTACTTGGTTTAGTATAAGGGCTCAGTGGGAGACCCCTGTCTTCTGGAATTAGGAGAGGTATTGCAGATAGCCTTCCCTTAAGTAACTGATGCATAAATTCATGGAATAAGTCCCGACCATATAGCATGACTGATGAGGTAGACCCCAATACAATGTAAGCCATATGGACTGTGGTATGCAAATGCATTTTGCCTACACATCTACAGCTGCAATCAAAATTATTCAACCCCCATTGCGTATTAGGCTTATTGGCAAATTGTAAAATTGTTTGCAATAAACAAAGTAAACAAGAACAGTTGAAATTGTTCAATAAAACTAATATTACCATGGGTTTTATCCCAATTCAACACAGAATGCTACTTTTAATCATTACTGCAGTTTCAAAATTATTCAACCCCTTTATGACAAGCATCTTCAGTACTCAGTAGAGCACCCTTTGATATGATTCAACTCCCACACTTGGTCCAACTAATCAAGGGCTTCACTAATTTAGGTGTGCGTAAGATAGAACACATAAATACCTGGACTGGCTAGGGTTTTGTTGAGTGATGTTAGAAATATGGTCAAAATAATTGTCCAAAAAGTTCAGAGAAGAAATCATTACCTTGAACAAACAAGGAAAAGGATACAAAAATAAACCAAACGCACTGAATGTCCATAGAGATACAGTTGGAAGCATAGTTCGCAAGTTCAAAGTTGAAGGAAGCAGTAAGAGGCATAAAGAGGAAGCTTTAGGGTTAGCGGCTGCCACTAGATTCCTGCAAAGGCAAGTGGTCAAAAACCCTTGAGTGACTGAAAAACACCTGCAGCAAGACTTGGTGACAGCAGGCACTGAGGTTTCAGTTTGCACAGTAAGGCGCGTACTAAACACTGAAGGGTTCCATGCCCGGTTTTCAAGACGCACACCACTACTGACCCAAAAGCACAAGAAAAGTCGGCTCCAATATGCTGAAAACCACATAAATAAGCCACCAAAGTTTCGGAATTCTGTTCTGTGGAGCGATGAGATAAAACTGGAACTTTTCGTGCCTATGAATCAGCGGTATGTCTGGAGGAAGAAGAATGAAGCATATGCTGAAAAGAACACCCTGCCTACAGTGAAGCATGGCAGTGGCTCAGTGAT
Source organism: Hypomesus transpacificus (assembly GCF_021917145.1). Lineage (NCBI taxonomy): Eukaryota > Metazoa > Chordata > Actinopteri > Osmeriformes > Osmeridae > Hypomesus > Hypomesus transpacificus. Next base: position 4,691,102 of record NC_061074.1, read on the forward strand.
GCTCTGGGGCCGCTTTGCTGCCTCTGGCACTGGAAACCTGCAGCGTGTGGAGGGCACGATGGATTCAGTCAAGTATCAGGAAATCTTACGAAAAAACACCATGCCGTCTGTTATGAAGCTGAAGCGTCATTGGACCTTCCAACAGGACAATTATCCCAAGCATACGTCAAAGTCCACCAAGGCTTGGTTTCAGAAGAAAAAAATGGAAGATTCTAGAGTGGCCGATTCCACAGTCGCCTGACTTGAACCCCATCGAAAATCTCTGGTGGGATTTGAAAAAGGCGGTTGAAAAACGCACATCAAAGAATATTACTGAACTGGACGCCATTGCCCATGAGGAATGGGCTAATATTCCTCAGGAACGCTGTCAGAAGCTGGTGTCGGGCTGTGCGTCACGTTTGCAGCAGGTCATAACAGTGGTAACAATAGTAAATTAAGTGACTTTTTTTTTTTGAATTCATTAGTCATTAAAAGTTGCATTTTGTGTTGAATTTGGATAAAACCCTTGTGATATTAGTTTCATTAAACTACTATTCTTATGTAATTTGTTTATTGTAAACGGCGAAGAAATTGTATATTTTGCCAATAAACTTAATGTGCAATGGGGATTGAATAATTTTGATTGCAACTGTACTTAATCCTATAGGCAGTTCACTAATATCCATCCACAAGCACTTACAGCCATTCACACCCTCATGTAGTTGCAGTCTGTTTAAGGAAAGACAAATGATATAGGTTTTAAAACTGTGCATACTTGATAAGGGTTCAGGTTAGTGTTAGGGTGTTTTCCGCTGAAGGTTGGACGCAAACAACTGCATACAAGCATTGTGTATGTAAATGCAATTAATTGCTGGTTAGGAATGCACATTCTTATTGTAAACTCAAAACTTCATCTCCTTTGCCAATGATTTTGCAGAGAACTAACTTACTAGCTCATATTCACACAGCATACAACGGAGAACACCCACACTTTACCAGGCTGTACACTCAATATATTTATGAACATACTTGTGAAGCTCTGCCAAGGTGGCAACTGTGTTGATTAAAAAGCTTCCACAAAAGAAGAGTATATCCTCCTCATGTACTTGTACTTCTTGATGAATGGGAAGCTAGTAAACTAACAGTTAGACCAAAACTGAAAAACAACTAAGAACTTACTAAATTGAGTTTCATATCCCTAGACTATGACTAACAACTGAGGACTTGTCACTCCTTTGATTCCTTTAGCAAAGCAGGGGGAAGAAGCTTCTCCACAGACAGAATAGGCTCACAAATCAACTATCCCAAGAAGAATATATTTGTATTCTGGTTTTGGTAGACACCAAGCCAGCTAACCAATCTTGCAATATGTTACCCACCTAAAAAGAAAAGATGATGGAAATTCTTGGCTGTTATTTAAGGAAAAAAATTGAATCTGTATTGGAATTGCATTATTCAAGGTGGTGAGAGGCCCAGGGAATGCCATGGCTGAGTGAGCTCATAAAAAAGTATGAGGTATATGACAACGCTGTATGGTCCACTCTGCTGTGCCGGTTGAATGTTCATGGTCCCTTGGAATGATGCTGTGTCTGTTAGCTCATTTAACCGAAAGCTTTCTGTCATTGTGTCTGTATTATTACCTTCTTTCTGAGAAGGCAGGATTCTATATGCGTTTCATTAACACCTCATTCTTGGCCAGTTGCTACAGTGCCACTTTGGTAATTGCCGTTGAATTAGAGTAGAAGGGAATAAATATGGTAATGGTGATAGATCTATATAAATATATAAATATGGTAATGATGTCGGCAGTTGTGTGTATCATCCTCCAAATGCAGTTATCTTTAGCTTGGTATTTTGTTCTAAGAGAGGTTCTACCCCAACTAGGTGTTTAAAATCAACGTGTGCTACTGGAAGGAAAAGGTCCCTGGATCCTACAGCATCCACCGCCGCTTCCCTTGCTTCATTCAAGTTGAGTCCGAAGAGTCCAATCATCACATCTATGGCTTACCATCCAATGAGTACCCAGGGCTAATGAAGGTGAGTGTGGCTTTTGCCTAGTCTAGTGCCGCGTTACTGATCCCTGACACATTGTTACTGTCTTTTCTTCCTGCTCACTCCTTCCCATGTTTTCCCTATTTAGCGATGATTATTACATTATTGTGCAAATGTTATAAATACAATTGTCTGCCATTTTATTTTACACTCAAAATTAGTGAAGAAAATTATACACTTTGAAAGGTATTACTGATTCATACAGTATGTGTACTGTACCATTGACTCCAGGCAACACAATAATATACCATAGAAATCAGAAGTAGCTCAATTTCTTTTAAGAAGAATCTTGATATTTTGTGAGGTGTTGTCTCTGCGTTGGTGGGTTTATTTTATACATTGCATCTCTATTTTTGGGCATGATGGCAAGCCAGCAGGAGTTTTGGAGACTAATAGCACCTAACATGCTTGCAGAGGAGGGGGGGACAGATGGCTGAGCCACATCACATTATTCACCATGAGTTAAAGTCACCGTTGAGATGGCCTCATGTAGATGTGCAAGGCAAAACTACAGTACATGTACTGTACATGTGTTGCTTCACTCTATTGTGTCAGAATACACTTCTAATCAGTTCAGAGTCTGGCATACCTGTAAAGGGTGTGACTTTGTAATAAACAGGTAGTTCTTATCTTTTTTAGTTAACCTTTTAAAGGAAACCTAAAAACATATCTCTAAAAAAGCTTTTCACTAAATGTGTTTTATGGGTTTAGTTTTTAATTATTTATTGGCCTTGATCTTGTTTTACATTTTAATTATTACACTTTGATTATTTTTCATTTGTATTACTATATGCATTGTAGCACTCGGAGATTGCTTAAATATAGAGTGCAATATAGATACAATTTATTATTATTACTTCATATTTGACATCTTTCCTACCAAATCTAAGAAAAAATACAAAACTGAGCTACCGTTAACCATAAACTGTTTTGAATATTTGTTCATGTATAAAAATATACTTCAATACTTCCACAAAAAAAAATAATAATACAGTAACAGATTTATTTGTAGTTAATGTATGTAACAAGAACAGACTCCAAGAGGGATCCAAGTGTTTATTAATCACAGGGCAGTTAAGGCACAAGCAGATATCCATAATCTTGCAAGACAGGGCAATATAATCCAGAATCAAAGGTAGTCAAAGGTACAGGCAATTGGTCGTAATAACGTGAAAACATTCCACAGTTAATGAAAGGCAGGCAAAAGATCTAAACACAGATGGACAAGACTATCATAGACAAACGCTCAGACTGAACTAAGGAAACAACAAGACTTCACCACAAAACTAATGAACACAGGGGTTTAAATAGAAGAAAAGGGTAGACAAGCAACAGGTGACACCAATGATCCAGTTAGAACTCTGGCAAGTCCAGCCCCCTGGCAGACTACTCCAGGCGTGACAGTATTAATTTTGAACATTTTGTTTGTATTTTCTCTGGTATGTATGTTACTATTGACTACTATCAACCGTCTTGAATAAGCTGAAGACATGTTTTAAATGTGGCTCAGTTGATTCATACTGTAGCTTCCTAAAATCACACTCCATTCGTTCTGACCATGAAAAACAAGTTATGTCTAATGGTGTCTGATTCATATTGCATAATACTTTTGAGTTCTACAGCATAATGCGGTGTCAAATGTCCTATCTTGTCTTTTATCTGATCAATATCCAATCCTTTGTGTGTCTGTACCTGCAGTTGTGCTACCACATAGGCCCTGAGATTGAGCCAGATGAGAGGGACAGACAGACGGACAGAGAGGATATTGATATCCTGCAGCGCTACGTCGCCCGCTGTTTCCCTGGCCTGGTGCCTGTGCCTGCCGTGGTGGAGAGCTGCATGTATACGGTCAGTGGTGCTAGCCTAAACCAGCAACATAGTCCTTCCCTCCTGCCACCTTTTGCTTTCTCTTCTTTGCTCCCTCTCCGTCACTCTCTCTCCCCATGTCTCTTTCACCCACTCTCTTTCTCTTGTTTTGACATTTTGCTCAGGTATGTGCATCTGTTAAACAGTGAGCTACTGTTTAATGTTCTTGTTGTTTCAGTCCATACGAAATGCCTCTTTACTTTTTGATTCAACAGCCTGTGCTTACAAATATTTTTTATTCCAAATATTTTTGTGGTCGAGGTTCATCCTATTATTTACAACAAGCAACTACCAGGGGGGTATTCTAGAAAGCAGGTTATGTGACATACCTGGGTAAGTTAACTCCCCAGCTGACACCCAGCATTGTAGCAACATTGCCAGTGGGTTGATGCAACATTGTGAATCAGCTGGTGGGTTAACTTACCCAGTCATGTTGCATAACCTGCTTTCTGGAATACCCCCCAGTTGTGTTGTTCTCAAAATCAAGTCATTTTGAGAGATATTGTTTTCCTAGTCCACCTAAAAGATTTAGTAAAAATAGTTTTGGAGAAAAACAACAGTTCATATAGAGCTTTTTATTGACCTGTGCATGGTATAGGTTTGACCAGTGTTAAAGTCAGTGTGGGTGGAACTCTGTGGTGAATTGCAATAAAAAAAATATGAAGATGACTAGAAAGGCATTTGGCACAATAAAAAACAATAAAGACCACATGCATGTGATACAACAAACATTAAAGTACTCCTGTTAATGTAAATAAGATATTGAATAGAAAACATTATGATTAAGGAAGGCTTTGTGATGTAATAGCAGGTATCACCTTTCTCAACTTGGCACATTAAAGTGAAAACATTACTGGGAATACTGCACTGACTGCAGTCCCTGCACAGCATCGGATACCACAAAGGTCACCTTATTTACCTCAGTGGAGTTTTTATAAAGGCACAGTGTGTCATTTTCAAGCCCTGTGGCGATTCCGAAATAGAGGTGTTTTTTTTTCTCCAGAAAACAGAAAACTGAGTAAACTTACTGTGAGACTTTGGTGTCTCCCTCTTTCTCTTCTACTCCCTATTTTTTCATCACTATGACTCACTCCACTATTTCTCCTTTGTAATATTTTTTTTTCTTTCACAGATGACTCCAGACCAGCATTTCATACTGGACTCCCATCCCACCTACAGTAACATTGTAATTGGAGCAGGGTTCTCAGGTGAGCGATAGAAGAAGAAAAAAATTGTAATGAGAAATCTTATGTAGTAAGACACTGCCCCAATTCAACAACCTACTAAATTGACACCTGTAAGGCCAGTGCACTACATGTGAATATTGTATTAGACATGCCATAGTCACGGAACAAGTCGGCAGGTTGTTCAGCACATTACCAAAGCCTTGCGCTTAACCTTATAACTACAGTACACAAAGGAAATGTCACCAAACTTTTAATTTGATTTTAATTCAAAGTCTGTTGTGAAGGGTGAAAACTTGGGATTGGGGTCCAGGCCTTTTTTTACTCTCTAATTAGTGCTGGCCAAGTGCAGTTAGGATTCATCTCCATCTCTTTGTCCCTAACTTCAGTGTGACATAAGCTTTCTCCCAGAGGGCCTATGGGGTCTCCAGGCATTTTTTCCATCTGTTCCTTTAGCTACCTCCTAGAGCTAATTATATGTGTAATTAATTTTAGCTCTTAATAGCTTTTAAAGGACCTGGCAGTGGCAAGCAATGCAGTGAGGGGCAGCTGGACTAAAGGATATTTTCTTCTGGAGATTTATTCTGTGGGTCAGAGAAGCCTTATAATCAATATAAGGGGCAAGTAGGATTTGAACCGAGTGGTTTACATCCTGACCCCACTTGCCTTTCACTAGTGAAATCAGGAGCATTACAGATGTGTTCATTTAAATGATTAATTTGAGTCACGTGATACAGGATTTGCTCTTTACAATCATTTGTGTCCCAGCCTCTCTGCTTTGATAAGTGTGCAGTGCTGTATGAGCAGTTACTGAGGCAAATATTTTAGAAGAAAAAAAAAAATGTTAGCATTTCCTCCTCCTTCTACCCTTGTCATCAAAGAAAGGCACAAGTGCTAGGGGTTACCATGGTTACGAAGTCACCCAGCAGGTTTTGCCAACCATTGAAGACAAGTCGAAGGGGATGGGGGGGCACGTGCCCAACTGTCAGAGCTGGTCTTTTATGAGTCTAAAGCCGGGCAAAATCCTCAGGGCTCCAAGACCTTTGTCAAGAAGCAGACACACAGCATTCCAAAACCCCAGCTGACATTCCCCATTTTTCACTCAAACCGCATAGCAAAAAGAAGTGTATAGATCTTGCTTTCAGAAGTACCCCCCCATTTCAGATATCACTCTTGAGCTTGTGGCATCAGCTCATCCCGAAAAGAAAGACAAATCTTCCTAATTTGAAGTCTGGCCCAGGTCCACTTAGATCCACAGTGACAGCTAGAGCAATTGTTCCTCTTCTCTTTTATGTGCTCACTCATGCACAGCTCAATGGATCGCCTCACTCAGATAGACCAGGGGACAGGAAGGTTATTCACAAGGTTATTACAAGGTGCATATTGTATTTTTTTCGCAAATAAAGCCTCATTAAGTAATTATGTGTTTGATGACTGGCCTGTTTTGTTCACAGTGATGGGTTCTCTTCCCACAGGTCATGGGTTCAAGTTTGGACCGATTGTGGGGAAACTGCTATATGAGCTCAGCCAAGGTGAAGTGCCTTCTTATGACCTATCGCCTTTCAGAATTAGACGCTTTCAGACTCATTCCAAATCTGCTTTGTAGAGTCAGAATCCATTTTAAATGATGAGTTATGTCACTACTTTTTGAGGATATTAATCTTATCTCAGAAAAGTATATGCTAAAACTGAAGATTTGTGTTGGTGTACACCCAAGATTGGTAAAACGCAATGCTATGCAATGAAATATATTCATTTTAATGGACAGGACCGGTCATTTTCCTAGTGCTTGTTTTTCATGCAATAAGTTGTTAACGGGGATGCTACCACAGGTTCGAACTTGGACCCATCTTGCTACTCAAACGAGTGCTGTATGTTTCTTAATGCCTTCATCCATGACAAATTGTATTAAACGTTACAAAAAATGTACCCATATTTCCTTGTATGATTTGTATGCATCACTACCTAACCCTTCGTTTTTCCAGACCCCAGAGTGGGGCCTTTTTTGCAAACGAAGCACATAGTTAAAAAGACATCAGCCGTGGAGCCATTTGTCTCTGTGCAGCCAGCTGCAAGCTCAGTCTTCATTGGCGGGCCTCTTTCTGTACCTATTTCCCATGTAAACATTTTAATCACTATTCACCCAGCCAGTTACAATGGTTGCCAACCACAGCCATCAGCAGGAATGGGAAAATTATACAGTGAGACGCCAGAGATCAGAATACCATTCTGCTATCCTTGCCTCTAAGTGACTTTGGATTGATAGGAAAAAAGGCACCATTATGCAAATTACTAAATTAGGCGGACATGAGCAAAAGCAAAATGTTCAATGACTAATATTCAGCACAACAACATCACCTCAACATCAATTCCATCACTGAAAGCACAAACTGCTGTGTGGATTTGGACAATAATATATCAGCCACCTCCAAGGTCCAGATGGTTTTAGCTTAACAGGTAGTTAAAGGAAATACATTAGGTGCATCCATCTGTCAAAAAATTGCCTTGGTGGAGGACTGAAATTCTCACTCAGGTAAATACATCTTGTCTCAGATAGCAGTCAGTCTAAGAAATCTCTTAGATCTTATCAGTCTAAAGTGCTGTGGCGAATGACTCATTATCTGGTAGTTTGGAATTCTGTATGAATTCTTAATGATTACCTTGCAGTGATGGCTATAGTGAAGCCTCATCACAGTATAAGGTAAACTACATTTTTTTGTTTACAAGATTGTGTGATTAATATTGCCTGTGGCAGACAGGTCACCATGAAAAAACATCTCGATCTGCTGCTGAGGTTTTTCCGGAGATCTGTAATGGGGGGGGGGGGGGGGGGGGGGGGGGGGGGGGGGGGGGGGGGGGGGGGGGGGGGGAGCTTGTGGAGAATTTCACAACCAAGCAAAGATGGCAGTTTAATCATGTTGGTAAAAAATAATCACAATGTTAAATATGTGTTTTCCACACACAATATATTTGTATTTATGTCAGCACCCGTTTAAGTGCATCTCTGTCTTTTTTTATTCTTGTATAATAAAGGAACACTGTAATTTTATCTGATGAAACAGATAGTGTTATTGACTATAATTCCCCTCAGTCCTCCTAAAATTGCTAGAGAATTACAGTACCACTGCAGTGCCTGTAGTCATTGCAGCTGCTGTACTCCATAATAAATTGACAATTTCAAAGTATATGTCTAGTCTATGTAAAAGCATTCAGTTGTGTTTGTTGTGTGTGGTATGTGAATTGACCTTATGCACTCTGAGGCTTGGTTATTCCACTTTGAAGTTATTAATATTCAAATGGCCTTGTGTTTGGCTGTTCCAGGGTCCACTTCAGTTAATGGAAGTACCATCTGTAGGTTTTAGGTTACATGAGTTTTCATTTCATTCGTTAACAGCAAAAGTTTACGTGTCAGACATTAGTTTTAATGGATATTTAGCTTGCTAGGGGGCTAATGCCTCTATTTTTGTCTTCCTGGCTAATATCCCAGTAACATTAATATGTGATATGGCATAGCAATTAACTGGGTTGCAAATTACATCTCTTTGTAGATCAAAGTTGTAATTAACTATGTTTCACAAAGCTGTAGAAAATTATGCCCAATACACCATGCATTTTTTTTTACCATTATCTGCGATAGAAAAAGGAACTAATTGAATTTACTTTCATCCCAAGCAAATGCTACTAAAGATAATTCAATACAATGTAAGGATAATTTTACTATGTATGTGGATGTTTATATTTGTCTTGCGATGCCTGGAATCTCACCGTCATACAATACCAAGAAAAACCATTTTCCACTTGTTAATATCCATTTTAGACGTAGGAACTAGGACTCGACACCCTCAACACTCCCACAGCCCAAGCAGGCTGACCACCTGTCTCACCGATTTTATCAGCATGTAGGGGTCATCTTGCCACTGGCGTTAGGCGCCGAAGCTGACCGGCAGAACTTACACCCACAATGCCCTTACTGCGCTTGTAAGGGAACTGCCATGGGCCATGAGGGCACGAGTGAGCAGGGCAAGGTCAGCAGGGCAGAGGGGTGGGCGTTTGAAAAAAGATGGGGCCGTTCAATAAAAATACATTGATCTGCTCTCTAACATTAAAATCAAAATATGGAAGGTATTTAAGGAAGACATTTTCACCAGCAGCTACAGATGATTTGTTTATAGCTCAACTAAGTGGTTGCTTAATTCCATTTACACAAAAATGGAAGGAATCAAATAGTGAAGTAAAAGGAGTTCTGCAGACAGTACCTCACATGTAGAACTAAAAAGAATCGGCTAAGTGCATGTTGATGTCACAGTGGTTGTCATGCTTTCCTCTTGTTGGGAAATAAACATTATTGAACAGCTTGACTGCCAGAGCGGATGGCAGTTCAGCCAGGCAATCTGCCGTTTGTCACACAGAGGGTCAGAGGCAGGGGCCGCAGACCAGCCAAAAAACAAGACGAACTGTCATAGAGGGTGACCCAGAAGGAAGAGTGCGAACCAGCAGCTACATTTGGAAGTGTAATGAGCTTGGTGGTGTGGTTGCCGAGAGCATACTGAAGGCTGGATGTGTTTACATCTCCTTGTCACATCCTCTCCAGGGAAAAAGGTACAGTATGCTTGCCTCCCGTTCCCTGCAATCCTCCCCTCCATCTCTCCCTCCTTCTACTTTTGCAAGGCTAGCAAATGAAAAAAAGAAGCAATTTTCATCCATTTCGTATCAAAGAACGCCTCAAGCATTTTGGACAGAGGTCTTAGGTCAGTAATTTAGTTCACTGGAGGTGCTGGATACTGTGAAAACTTTGCAGTCGGATGCAATGGTAAAATCAATTATTAACCAACAATTTATTCAAAAACTATAACAGTTATCTATGAATATTTAGTTTCCTGGCAGAAATATCTTATATGAAAATGACTGTGTGAAGAGGCTACAATGGATAATTATTTCCTGAAATTGTCAGTCGACCTTGCTCTCAACTGCTGAGGCATCACAGTGTTTCTCACATCCTCTACCGCCTCAAGTTACTGAAGCTAAGAGGTGAGTGAGTCCTTCCCCTGATTTGAAAAGACTCGATGCCCGCTGCTTTTGGGAAGTCTCCCATAGCACTCCCACCGCGTCGCAGGAAACATCACTTACAAAACACAGACAGATTTGACCTTGCCTCCAGTCATTTCCTGTTTTTGCAAGATGGTTATAGGTGTGAATACTGTGGATACAGGCACTCAACTGAGATAAATGTCTATGACCCTTGACCTTGTAATTAGCATATGACTGACCTTATAACCTCCAATGGAATGGATTGCCAAACGTGGACTAGAAATCAAAGGGCTGATCTATGTGTGAAGCAATTATCTAGTACCCACACAATGTCAATCCCTAGGTTTGGATGTTAAACACAATGGGTTGGGTGTCGTATGTAAAGGTGATGTTTCCCAGACAGACAGAGGAACGACAAATTATGTCTTTGTCCCTTCAGTTTATGTTAGATTGTAATGCGTGCATGGTTATCTTTAATCATTTAAAAATTATTTATTTTAGAGATCTCCATTTGCTTTTTCACACACATGAACCTGTGAATTTTCCTGTCAAAACCCATAGTTAAAAAATCCCTAGACAGTTTTTTTCTGATTTATGAGACCATTTGAGGTTCACCAATTTAAAAGATTTAATAACATATGAGCAACCACTTTAACTTACTTTGACAGGAATATCTAGAATAAATATGGGTGGGTAGCATGGACCTACGTAGATCTTAATTAATGTATGAAATTTACATTATTCGAAACAGATTTGTGTGGTCGTCAATGCCAGGCTTTGATATATGCTGTTTCTTTCTAGGAATAGACAGGATAGATAGATGTTCTATCCCGGAACAAACATTTAATGACTCAATTTATGTCCACAGCAGGAGAGCTGGACGAGTTAAATGGGGGGTAAAATGCATGTGACATTCCCATGCAATATCAAAATCTGAGATTGAATATTGATTTATGTTATAGATTAGATCTTGACCCACCCAACTGTCGGTTCAAGGTCTTTAAAGTACAAAAAACTGAAAGTACAGTAAAATGTATATTTTCCTGTCAGTCGTTAAAACACAGATTAACAGAAGCTGCTCATTGTGATGAACTATTGAAACCTTACCTTGTTTTACATTATTAAGAAGGAATGTCTTCCAGGAGTATGGTGTTACAATTAAAAGGAGAACGAATAGTTTGTGATGAAGTAGATTCTAATCTTTTTAGTCTGAAGGACAGCGTGACTCGTTTGCAAACAGTTACTCACAACTCTATCTCTCCACAGAGACAGAGATAGAGTAGCTACTTTATGAATAAGAAAAAAGTGGCTGTGTAGAAGAAACGTGTATTGATTCTGAATGCCTGTGGTATTTTGAAGGTGTTGGATTGGAAAGGTCACCTTGGTAATATGGCCACATACACTGGGATGTTAAGACCTCATGTGAAACATTCCAAATATTGCATGTTCGGACCCCTTGCCATACTTCCAGACCATGATGGGACTGTATGCTTAATGTGATACATTTCTGTAATTTCCCTGGGAGCATTCTTTATTTCTGCTTAAGGTCAATGAATGTTAGGTAAACAATTCAACAAAATCGAGTAAGTTTCAACGCTTTGGATTTTTTTTAATAAAGTGTCCTGCACCAGTTAGTAGTGTGTCTGCTTTGAAGTTTTCATCTCAGATATGAAAACAAAAATTGTCAGTTGTCAGAGAGTGTTTATTTGAGAACAAGACAAAGATAATGTTGATGAGGAACTCATGTTGATACTGGGAAGAGCTTAAAGTCAGAGTCAGGTGTACCTTTCACAATTTTTCCAAGCTAGTGAAAACATCAAAGTGTATGCATCAGAAGACAACAGAAGTCGTTACATTTCTTTTCATCAGCTGCAAGCCCTCCAGCAATGTTTACGGGTAATACGACTACTAATATGCACATTGCAGGTCTAGAAAATAAAAGCATGAAAATTCCCATAGAGAATGCTTATTAACACCTCAGTTGATATAATAATGAGAACACCCACACAATAAAACTGAGGTTTGGAGGCATTTTAAAACAATCACCATCATTTATTTACAATATATTAAACTGTAATGCAAAATTATTACTTATAACAAAGGGTCATTTGTTTAATAACGAAAATAAACATGAACTATTTTGAAAGCTAGCATGAATCATAAAGATATTTATATATAAATATGAATGTGTACAGTCAGCATGTAATGTTTGCACATGACATTTTTTGTTAATTGTTTATTTTGACAGGTGTTTCAATTAGTTAGAAACCTGAGAGTTGACAAGCTCATAAACTCCTTTAAAATAACGGTATGTGACTGCATAGAGAATATGTGGAGCGATAGACGCGTGTGTCTATAAAAAGCATTTACAATCTGACCAAACTTCTCCCTTCAACAAAATACTCGAAGACCTAAACAGCACGTAGAGATAATAAGGACTTCGGCAAGCCAAATCAATTTATTAATTGCTAATTCATAAATACTAGAGTGTGCGCCAAATAGTTTAATCAATCACTAAGCAATCATAAAAGCATGGTTTATTTGAATCCCCTTTTGTTAAATCATCCTCCTATGCTGAGGGTTGGACTAAAACACTGATGAATCCTGCACAAATAGTCTAGACACTGAAAATAATTTCATAGTATCAGTTTAGTAGCAGATATCCAGTATTATGATTTTACGATAAGCGTCTTTGGGGTATCATGAAAGACGCAAATGAAATGCTCATTATTGAGAGTGTTTCCAGTTAAGGGGGTGATGTCATTACCAGAAGACCTTTAAAACCAGGCTAATGATACCCTATTGCCTTGTCAGTGAAAAGGTGCAGTTAGGAGTTAGAAATGATCAAACAGGTTGCAGGTTGGTGCCTAGTGTCAAGTATACCACATTCCCTTTGGATACCAGAGTGCATCAAGTGGGGGGGAAAAGCAGAAAAAAAGATAACAACTAGAAAGACTGTGAAAAAACTGCTGAGCCAAAGACTCTTTATCTTCAAAGTATTTGAGCAAAGTATTATACTTCATCAATTCAAGTTGGAAAAAAATGATCAGACAAGGCATTTCTCTAGGGCAAGCTCAAACCTCGGAAATGCCTTCTTTTTTTTTACTTTACATTTACAGTGGCACTATCCAAACACATTATACTTCTCAAGCAGTCCTTTTGAAGAAAAAAAAAAAATCAACTTTTATCATTGAGCAGTTAGTAAGGCTGCCTCGTCTCTTCTTACCCCTTTCCAAAAATTTAAAAGCTAAATCCATTAAAAAAAAAAATATATATAAACTTAGCATATAGTATTAAGTGTGTGGTATAGCTGCAAAACAACAGGGCTCCAAACACAGCTGTTGAGGAAGCCAGCTGTTGAGGACGACTTAAATCAATGGCATTTGTCCCCAAAAATATAGGCTTTTTACCAGGAGTGAGCATATACAGCACATACTTGCAACAAAGGCTTTTTTTGGTACTTTTTTCGTTTGTTTTTTTTGTAATCTTATGCTTCGAAAAACAACCCAAAAAACTAAACACAGGGGAACCCTCAGTTCTTTGGCTCAGGTACAACCACAATGGCAAGAAAAAGAGAGTGAGAGAAAGAGAGGCCTATACCAAGAAGACTTTCTGCATGCAGCCATCAGACAAGTCATTACCAATGGTGTTCAAATGGAGGAGACCATTGAAATGTTACTTCAGAGCTGAAAGACGAAGAGTACTGGAGTGTAAAGCGGGAGAAGGCATCAGTGTTGAAACAATTGATGCAATATGGCACTCAAACCCATTGAGGAGCTCAGCATAGCAAACTTTGTGGAAGAGTATTGGTAACAGGTTCAATTATAATAGTGTCAATACTTTATTGAAGAAGTACGGTAAAATGGATGTAAGGGTGTGCATGTGTATTGGTTAGTTTGTATGGGTGTGTGGTGTGTGACTGTTTGACTGTGATCACAGCACAGCGAGTTGGATTCATTCATCTCCACATGCAAGGCCAATTACTGTGAAAACGTAGCGAGTTACATTGGGAGAGCACTAGGGGCTATAGTATGTGTGCAACTACGCTGTAGTCTCTGAAGGCTTGTCCTCGTCATCGCTGTTGTTTAGATAGCTGCCGCGTGTGTAACGGGAACGGTACCCCACACGAGATGCCCCGCCTTCTTTTTCTTCTTTCTCTTCTTCGTCAGATCTGTCTTGACAGAAGCGTCTTCTGCTAGGTGGACTGAAAGAGAAGAAAGTTAGCACCAAACCATGTGCATGGTTACACAGAAAAGTTTGACCAAAACACTAAAACATACGGTAACATTCCATTAGTACATGATTTTCACCAACATATTGTTTTTGAACCAACATAAACACAAGTTCATGCACTAATTCTACCACAATGTAAAGCGAATAGAATAAACATGATACATTCAATTAGTGTAATGCAATACAATGACCTGAACTGAAGGGGATGACAATATTAAACTGCTAGAAATTTCACAGTGGCTTCCTGCCACAACCCTAGCGATGTGTATGTGTTCCTGTGTGTACCGTGATGAATGGCATTTGGCTTTGTGTGTGATAAATTGCACTGCCAGCTGAATAAAATTTGATATTAATGAACCCCCCTCATGTGAGTGATAATTTGTCTGATCCCTATTAACACTTCTCCAGTAAACATAAGAAACAACACTGGCTACTTCCTGGAGGGAACGGTATTTAACGCTTAAGTCACCTAAATAATGCAAACCTTGGGTTAATTACTGTCATTTGTGCATTCAAAATGAACTTGCTGCTTGTGTAAATCGATGCACTGGGTATAATTATGCCTGGAGTTAAAAGGCTGGAGGGGAAAATCTATGGTGGCCTTTCTAAATTGACGACTCCCGTTATTTTAGGCTATAAATCATACTGACATTTCAGGAGAAATAAGCATTGGCACTACCCCCACATGGGCCTTATTTCATACCCCTGCTGCTAAGATTATGCATTGTAATAAAATTCACACCCTTAATGTGTCTTTCAAATATTTCTAAACAATAGCATTGGTAGCTGCTGCGTGTAAAAAGAAACACGTCATTGTCATTCGAAACTCGTAATCTAAATTGAGCTCTGGTGAATTGAACACAACTATCTAGTGGATACATTGAGAATACTTTAGTAAACAGATTAATGACATGCTAAGCTAATTGACATTTTGCATATCCGAGGTGATGCATCATTCATAACACAACCAACTGTGAGATTAGAATTTCAATAGGTGAGAAGCTAATTGGGTTAGATTGAAAGGGCTCCCCCTGAATCACGGCATTTAGAAGGTGATGGCTGTGTTATATTCCTCATTGGTTAGATTCACACCATGCTTTCAGCACACTGCCAAGATTAACTCTGCAACAGGCAACACCTACTGCGTGCCTCAGTCACTGTCGGCTCTGTACAGGTACTTCATCATCAGGTTGTCTACTTTCTTCTTTCTCTTCTTCTCCTCCTTCTTGTTAGGGGGTTGCCCTTCGGTTGGCAGCCCGACCTCCCCCTCCCCCTCTGGGCTTGATGCCTGACGACCTGGGGCTCTCTTAACACTGTTGGTGCTCTTATAGGAGATAGTGGAAGCTCCAGAGCTCGATCCAGACTCCGAGTCAGAGTTGGTGGAAGAGGAGGATGACGAAGAGGTCTCGTCCCTCTTCCTGGACTTCTTCCTGGACTTCTTGCCCTTCTTCTTAGAGCTGCTCCTTTTGCGGCGGCCATCGTCTGAGCTGTCTGACTCAGAACTGTGGCTCCTCTTCTTCTTCTTGCTCTTACCTTTCTTCCTGCTGCTGCTGCGACTGCGGCTGCTCATGCTGCTGGAGGGACGGCAGTCGAGGGCGGACGCAGAGCGTCGGAGGCTGCTGCCGCCACGCCCGCTGTCGGTATTGCGCACGCTCTTGCGCTCGTCATCATCATCATCATCTGCAGCTTTCTCTACTTCCCCCTCTGAGTCTTCCAGGCTGGTCCGTTTGAACTTGATGGGCTTGAAGCTCAGCACCTCATTGATGGCCTTCTCCAGGTCCGGGTCCAGGTAGTTGCGGTGGCTGACAGGCTTCACGTCGGAGGTGTCCAGTAGTTCGCCGGCCCCGGCTGAGGAGCGAGCGCGGGGAGGAGGCATGGAGAGGCTGCGGCCGGTCGAGGAGTGTGGACTGTAAACTGCTGAGGACCGTTCGCTGAAGGCCATGCTCCGGCTGTCGTCCATGTCGTCAAACTCGCTGAGGCGGCAGCTTTGCGACATGCGAGACCCCACACGGCTCACGCTGCCGGGGCTGCGGCCCCCCGAACGCCTGCTTAGACAGGGACTGCTGGGGCTGCGTGTGTATGACTCGCCACCACCGCGCCCCTTGTCCAAGCGCGAGGCGCTTCGATGGCGCCCTAGAGGGCTGGAGAGACGGAGGCTGAAGGTGGACTTGGCGTCGTCGTCTGGGCTGAGGCCGCGACGCGTGGACACCCTGCTGGGCGGGATGGAAGACACGCAGGACTCCTTATCAAAATCGCCCCAGCGGCTCTCCAGACCTTTTCTGGCTCGGCTAGTGGCCTCGGAGTATGCCTGGGAAATGACCGAACCACTATCATCCATGTCCTCTCCGGCCTGTGACTTCCTCCAGGAACTGACAGAGTATGAGTCATCATGGGGGTCCGAAGCCTTGGGCTTGGCCTTGCGGAAAGAGGAGAGGGGCTCCTGGGGGTTGGAGTTGTCCTTCAGGGTGCTGAAAAGGGAACTGTCATCCCCCTGGCCTCCAATAGAATCCTTGAGGTTGGTGCGCTTCCTGTAGCTCAGGGAACTCATCACAGACACAGGCCTGCCCTGCTCTACCTCTTTGCCCTCTTTATTAGCCTCTTTCCATTCCTTACCCTCTTTCCACTCTTTCCCTTCCTTTGCGTCTACGTTTACAGCAAATCTACAAAGAGAGGAAAGGGTGGACGGGAGGGACGGGAGATACAGAGGAAAAGAGGCAGGGAGGATTGCAGGAGAGTGAAAAATCAATGTGGATGGAGGTGAGAAAAGAGAGAGAGAATGATGGATGAATTATAAACATAGGATAGAGATGAATGATACTTCAGCAGAAATAAGATGACAAGATGAATGAAGATTGAACTGAGTAGAAAGAAAATAAAAAAATGCAGTAAGTGATTCAAATGGATGTATTGTAGGGGTGACTTTGCGGAGTCTCTTTCATCTACTCTCTGGTAGATGAAACTATAGAATTACATAGTTCTGTAGCATGCGCTGACCATCTCTAACATAAAAGTATACGCTTCCTAGAAATATTCCTGTATGCAAAGTTGAGTTTTAAGTGGACATTTTATATTTCTAGCCAAGCCACTCACTTTGGTTAAATCTTCTGAGCGAGTCTGCAGGAGGGCTGTTCACATGTGTGCATTTGTGTGTGTATGTGCATGAGAGCGAGAAAGTTAAGCTTTGACACAAAACGTTTTAGTGTGTACACGTGTACATACGTAGTGTGTGTGAATGTGCACCTCCTTTGTGTGTGTATGTGTGTGAGCCAGGGACAAAGTGGGATATAAACTCTGGTATTTGTGAAGTCTCGCGGCTAAGGGAGAATTTAAAAACTTTCCAAAGTTGGGAGAGACTCAAGTGTGAGGGTAGAGTTAAATCTTCTGGTAAGGAGACAAATCTAGGGCAATCGAAGCTGTCAGCTGGCAGACACATCCATTAATCTCTGGGAGAAAGGGGGTATGCAGGTAGGCTATGCCAGCTGGCCACCGGGTGCGTCGATAAATCTGCCAGGGAGGTGGCTCTTAAAAAAAAAAAGCCCCTGTCATCAAGGTAGTGACAATAAAGACCAAACGACTGGAGAATAGACTTGGTAATAACAATCCTTACAGTTCAGCTAAGAACTCCCCTATTTTCTGCCTCCAAAAAGTGGCGCTAAACCATCCATAATGGATGAGGCGGGTGAAGATAAATACTCAGAGCGACTCAACCCAAGTTTAGACAGCCGTATCTCCATGGGGCCACCAAGGTAAAGGAGGAGAGGGGGTACTAACCTGGAGCTCTTGAGGCTGCCGTCATCTGAGAGGTTCTTGGCAGACCCCTTGTTCTTGGACAGCCAGGACTTCACCCCATCCACACGGCCCTCGACCTCTGAGTCTGTGTCTGACTCACCCTCACTGTCGAGGGGAAGGAGAGAGCATTTCAGAATGAGGAGAGGAGAGAGACACATGCAGAAGGAAGGGGAAACAGAGAGGAGGGAGAGAGGTGAGGAGAAGAACTGGTGTTTTTGGGGAGAGGAATGAGGGCATCAGAAAGAGAGGATTGTGTTTCAGACGTGTTAGTTGGATAGCCGCAGGAGGACCACATCTTTGCTTGGTAGGGAAGTCAACAGCATGGCCACATGCACTGGATCACAGAAACCTTGGTCGACACACACACAAACAGACCCCCTTCCCCCACCCCTCCCTTTCTGCACACTCTGCTACAAATAAGCACACCATGCTTCACAAATACACACTGACACCCTTGTTGTGACTGTTAGAGGGAGTGTTATCAGTGTGGTCCTGTAGTTAGTTGGCGTTAGGGAACAGTGTGAAGCTTCCAAGGGGGGCTGAAATCACTCTCCTCCAAAGCCACTTTGAGGCCCCAGCACTGAAAGGGACTACAAGATATACTGTACTGAGAGAGGGGGTACAAAAGGGGAGTTTTCACATCCCTCCACTTTGTGAACATACGCCCTAAAATTGCTTTCAGCTCTTGACAAAATGATTTGGTGCACAGCTTGGGCACCGCATTGTTTTCTCTCTAAATTATCATCCTGTGTCGACAGACCACTGTGAGGATAGAGGACAAATGGAGGGGTTGTCACAAAATTTGACAAAAATGAGAAGAGCACAACACTCATTATGTGCCGTCAAAGGCCCAGTGCTCGTGTGGTGCTGGGAAATTAAGCTGTTAGAGTTTAATAATTCTACTGAGACGCTGGGGGCCGAGGCCTCCAAATCTCCACATCTGTTTACAAAATCTACTTGACAATTTAAGGGGTCACACAAAAAGCTATCTCCTTTTCAGCACTTAATTCAGGGCGAGGCTAAACACGGCAGTCATCGGGAGCAAAAACCAAAGCCCCCTGGAGGGAGAGGGAGCTATCCAATGGTAATCTGGTCCATAAAGCCCAAGTGCATACCCTGCTCCATCATCAAATGTGCAATAACGTTGAATGGAGTAAGGCTATGGGATACACGTTGTTTTAGATGGCAGGGGAGAGAGTTGGGAAGGAGGTACAAAAGCTGTTCTCTATTCAAACTTTAATTAGCTTTTCAGGCCAAGCTCATTCTATTAAGACAGTCGGAGGATGTGGTGGCACTGATTGTTATTGTGAAAGAGTGAAGGTTGAGCGCTTTGTTGTTTTGCACGCCAATGCTTGTCAATAAGACGAGATAAACAACGGCCAAAGGGGCCCCGGGAGAGCCAGCACGCGCATTAGCTAGCCGCGCTAGACAATTCCAGGGTTGTTTGCTCATCTCCTCTCCTTAAAGATAAAACCTCATAGGATTTATGCGTTTGTCTGGGTTTTGCGAGTCAACACTTACCCAAGCCTTTAAAGATTAGTCTTTTATCCTTTCACTTATCTGGAAATGCACTGCTTTGAATTACGATTCCAGCCTTGGGAATAATAACGGGGCTGACGTTGTTTAGAGCAGCGAAAAGGGGAAGAAATTGGTTTTTGAAAGATTTGGATGTCATGTTTTCCTCTCTTGACCTTGGTAACATTACAGGAGTCACCAGGAACAAATCCTATTAGTTGTGTATACACATAATCAATGCAGCAAATCACCACCCCCACCCACATATTTTCAACATGATGCAATCTATGAAGACTAGACATGTACACCCCCAAAACAAGTGTCTAAAACAAAAGGCTCGTCACAGACAGAAGACAGGCCTGTGATAATACGTTGAGATAATGATGGCAGCAGTCGAGTTTCTCAAAGCTCTTAACACATAAGAAAAGTATTTTAGGTTGGCTTTCTGGGCATTCTCACTGCTTATTTTCTCTTTGTGAATTCTGAAGGGAGTGCATGGATAAAGAGTGAAATGATGCATTCTGAGAAGGCTCTCCTAGCCAGGGCCTAAACAACAACGACGGGCACTTTGTAATCGAGCGCTTCACACTTGGTGTCACCCACAATTTATGTCCTTGACCGCCATACCATTAGTTAAGCCCTGCCGAAAGCCCAGGGGAAGCAAACAAACAAAGAGAGTGTGGGGGGAGACATTAATTGTCTGTGACAATCTGCCGCCATTGGTTGTACATCTCTGTTACACACTATTACATTCATCATTAGCTTCTATGGATCTTCCTGCTCTGTTGGACCTGCTCAGTGTCCCCGGGTCTTACAGACTGCATTGTTTTCAGGATGGTTGAGGTGTTTTAAAGGTACTTCAGCCTAGAAAAGTAAATGGAGTTTCACAGATACAGACTTCTGCATGAGTTCAAAGAATATTGGGAACTAACTTAAGTTTTGAGCAATTCTTGGAATATCTAACTTTGGTTTTCATAGTCTCATTTTTCATCTTTTTTTTTTGCATCAGTAAATACTTTTAGTAATGGCCACCAACATATTATTCTTAGATTACTATAACTGGTTAAAAATATGTCAATTGAAATGTCTACAAACCACAATACAAATATTTTGCAATAGCCAATCATTAGCTATCTGTCCTCTTCCCAACCCATAACAAAGACCAAGACTAGAGTCAGCAGTCTGGGCCAATATACAGAACACTGACATGGCTCAAAGCCAGAGGTTAGCATGGCATCAGAGCCACTTGCCAGGCGGGCAACAGAGCTTATTGTAGGACATTTGAGGTTTCTGCATTATTTAGCTAGTGGACATGAAATATTGATGAGGAACATGTCCTCCCTTTCCTCTCTTGGAAGGTAGACACTGTAGGTCCACTGAAGCATTCACGTCCACTACCAGAGGAGCATTTTGAAATATTCATTGGGGGGGCGAGTGGCACAGAACCCTGTTCATACAAGCCACAGAGGTGTCTGACAGCATTCCCCTGAGGACACAGTGGAGCAGTAGAGATAGGGGGAGAAAGCGAGTAGAGTTCACATGGAAAAGTGGTAGGGGTCCAAGCACACAACCCTGGGGAACGCCAAGGGCAAAGACCCAGAAGCATCACACTTAATCAGCTAAAGCAAACAATCCCATCAATTAAATTAACAACCACGATATGTTACATCTGCTGCTCTTGGGAAAGAGGGTTACTGGGCAGATAAACACATGGATATCTTGGGAAAACTTGGGTTGAAGAAGCATGTCAGTGGTTCGTGCAATTGAGCATGTGGCATCATGCAATGAAAAGTGGAGCAAATTAGAGAGATTGTTGAGAGCTATGATGCAGTATCACTGAGCTAGTCTGTTGCTGCTACGCTGTTTGCCCTTTTGTAGCAACACACAGACCATGAGTTCATAGACTACAGATATAATTGTTTCGAGATTTCCAAAATAATGTCTCAAAAATACAATAACTAAGATTAGTTATTATTTATTTACTGTACTATTATTTTCAGTAAATGTGGAATTGCTACTGAATACTGCATCCTCTCCAGTTAAATGTAAAATATATATATATATATATATTGGCAATCACAAAATTCAGGTCCTCACGTTCTGTTCTTTCGTTTCTGATACTTTGTCACCATGTCTTGTAAACTGGTCATGAGGATGGAGATGACAGACAAAAAAAAAAGGCAAACAAAAACATTGAAGAAAAAGTGATATTGTGTTTGTACAGTCAAGATACTAAGTCATACAAAATGAACAAGAGATGAACAACGCTCGAAGGATATAAATCACAGTGTATATCATGACAGACGTTGCAATAACCGCTTGTTTTATATGAATCACCTGAGGGGGAAAGATCTAACCATTGCACATTTTTAGGGGCCACTGACTCAGCAAGCTAGCTCATTCTGATCCCCTTATTTCCCGTGTAGCAAAGAAAGACGGCATAGTTCACTAACGAGTCCTGACTCACTGAGCTATTTACTGCGGAGAGGCACAAGGAAGAAAGTGTTCTCCCTGGGACTGTGTTCGTAAACAAATAAACAAAGCTTGGCAAGAATCAGAAAACTAGGAAATAAATAAGAAACTGTGGAGATGAGGAACTAGATTTTACCATCAATGTTTTAGCTAGCATATCTCGCTGATAGGGGGGAGATCATTTAAATAAAAAGGCCAAGAAAAATTAAGCACAGCAGTTTTCAGTGCATAAATCTTTCAGTGTGTGTGAATAAGATATGACAGAGTCTGGGGAAAGTTCTGTGCTGATTGCTTTATCCAAAGCCCCTTTCAATTGAACATCCATCCTTAACTTCTCTCTCTCTCTCCTTTCCCCTCCCTGTCTTTCATATTCCTTTCCCCTGTGGTGGGTTGATATGAAGTTTAGCTGTGCTACTGCTTATCTAAGCTGGATGTGTGCTATTAACAACTAGGGTCATGATTGGGGTATTATGAATACAAAATTATCCAATTTATTCACAATTAACAGTGAATACATTTAGGTGTAAAGATAAACAGCCTATACCTGTTAATGAGGTCTTCATTGTCGTCGCTCTCCATCTCATCTTCAATGGCAGCTTGAAGGTCACCAATCCTTTTAAAAGCCAACTTGAGATCCGCCTGCAGACTCTGATTGGCTGCCTCCAAACTTTCTATATCCATTTCCTGTTGCAAACATGAAAGGCAGAATAAGCTAACATACCACAAAGGACAAAAGTTTCATTTATTATCAAGCTGCTTGGTTTCTATCGGTTGGCATCTATAAAAGAGACTGACACTAAACCTAGCCTAACTCTAAAGCTAGCCAACTATTACAGCATTTGTATAAATTCAGCTTGATATAGCACTTTAGCTATTGATTATTTACTACTAAAATATCCAAACCCAAACAGAGGAAGAAGCCAATACTAGAACATTACCATGACTTACAAAGTCCTTGTAACAGTTTCCTTTACAGTTTACAGTTTCCTTACCAGCTCATGTTTCTTGCGGCTAGCTTCAGCCTCCTTCTTGGCCAGCTCTCCCATCTCCTCTTTGATGTCCCGGATCTGCCTCTGAAGACGCTTATTCTGCTCCTTCTCTCGGTTCTCGCTGGTGCTGCGGTGGTCGCGTTCTTCTGTCAGCTTTTCAAGGTTCTCCTTCAGGCGTGCTACCAGGGTCTGTGGAGCCACAGGGAAGAACCAGATTAGATTGTTGCAGAAGTCTAGTAGAGGTCAAGAAGACGCAAACCGTTATGATGCAAGTACGGTAAACCATGGTCAAACTAATGGTAGACATCTAAAGAGTCCTATCGACTCAACTATTGCAAAAAAGAAAATCCTACTATTTATCAGTAAAACAAAAGGCATTTATGTTTACCTGCAAAATACTGTTTGATCAGTGGTACGTGCACCAATGATGCCATAATATCATACCTCATGGTACCAGTGAATTGTAAGAGTGCCTATGGCTCTATACTGGAAAAACTGACAACTGAAAACTTTTTTAAAGCTACTGTATATCATTATACAGCCGTCCATGTTCATATTTCACACTGTGAGATGGTGTGCTCTCTGGTTCTTCAGGTCTGTATTGATTGAGTTCCAGGACCTCAGGTTTTGATGAGAACTAGTTGTCTGGCCAAATGAAATATTTAGCTACTGGGCCAATGTGCTTAAGGGTTACCAAGGTACTCCACCAAACTTAACTTTTAACCATCAATCCTACAGCAAACAGTATTCTGCAACAATACTTTATTCATCATAATCCCATTGTTTTACTTTCTTTTCACAAGTTAAAAGTTTCCAGAGCTTGTAATCATTAAACGTGCATTAAAAGTGCCAAAACCAGTATAAAAACATGTATCTGTTTCTTTAACACCCAGGTAATGTAGCCTGTGGACGTTTATAGTATCCTTCACTTAAACTTTTGTCTTGGGAAATACTGGAATGTAATTTGAAAATGACAGAATAACAAATTATAAAGTGGAGCGAAAGTAATAAAAAGCTGGAGGACACAGGGGGCATTTTGTGATTGTTACTGCATGATAGCTAGGGGAGAGATCCCATGTAGTGTAGACTGAACAAATGGAGGTGGATTTGTGCTGCAAACAATGGGATGGCTTTGCAGAGCCAAGGGAACGGCAGAACTGTAAATTGAAGACTTCAAGAAAAAAGCCATCCAAAACCTTCTAATACACATACATACAGGCGTGGGAGAACTCACACACTCACAGCTTCCTGCCCTAATCTCACCTCCAGACGTTTGACCTGTGTCTTCTCAAACTCCAGCTTGGTCTCCATTTCACGGATCTTGGCCTCCTGCCGGCTGACCAAGGACTTCTCCACCATCGACTGTTCCTGGAACTCCAGCTGGCTCTGTATGGCCTGGAGCTACGGTCGGGAAGAGAAAGACGCACACACAGACACACACATCGTCATGACTGCACCATAAGGCTGAACATAAGGTTGGATGACCCTTATTTTGGCAGTGCATCTTTAAAGAGCAAACACCGTTCAGAGCTGACACATGCTCTCCATTTCCAAATATACAATATTCTGGTCCTCATAAACTGTGGCTGTCACAATTCTGGAGATATTATTCTTTAAGGGATCAAACACTTGACCTCCAATAAGCTCTTTATCACTGTTCTCACCATTGAGTCAACAGAGTTGAAAACACATCTCATCTCTATGGGGGGTCAGAGGGAAATTTCACTGATGGCTGAGTAGTAAAAAGACACACAAATCAGCCTGGTTTAACCTTCAACTTTTTAGTAGCCAGGCATAAATCTCTATTGTGCAAAGACTACAGCAATAGTTCAAAGCAGGACACGCCTTCAAAAACGTATAACTAGGTTTCTTCATTTCCATTATTTAAATAATTTAGATTAGGTTCAAAACTAACTTCTTTCAAAAGTTCTACTACTATTTCAAAGTAGGCAGAGCCTCTGAATAATGATGAGTTGGATAACAAAGTACAGTAGCTGCACAACCTTTTGTTTAATCTTGTAGAAAATGAAATGCTGGAAAGAATATATAAATAAATTTTTGTATTTAATTTAAATTTTAAATGCCTACGTAACAACTCAACTCCTGGGAGAAAATTGAGGAGGATGTAAAGAGGATTTCGAAATTAGTTTCTGTATCGAGTAACTGTGGCTTCGACAATTCATTTGTTCCTAAAAGTTTTCAGATGGATAAAATGTTCTTTAAAGCTTGAAAAGGACTCTCCACAATGGCTTACAGACCTGGCTCGGAATTTGATCAACAACACAACAACTTGCTGTAATAAGCGTGTCTGCTAGCAAAGAAAGAGAGAGAGAGTCCATGAGAGGAGATCGGACAGGGCCGATTCGCTGTGCTAACGTTTGCTTTCCTCTGCTACGGCCGATGGATGAAGACAATGGAACTTGGGGGGAGAGAGAGAGAGAGAGAGAGAGAGATAGAGAGAGAGAGAAAGTGAGAGAGAGAGAGAGAAAGTGAGAGAGAGAGAGAGAGAGAGAGAGAGAGAGAGAGAGAGAGAGAGAGAGAGAGAGAGAGAGAAAAAGTGAGAGTGAGAGTGAGTGAGAGAGAGAGAGAGAGAGAGAGAGAGAGAGAGAGAGAGAGAGAGAGAGAGAGAGAGGGGGGGGACACGGTAAATGGAAGAAGGTAAGAAAAAGAGAGAAAGCAAGGAGACTTGTTCCTGTTCCAGGGTCTCTGATGGTTATCGCCAGAATGGAGTGCGTCCGGCAAGTGTTGCGGTGACATAATCTTTCGTCAGCAGGGTCGTGAACGCAGGGTGACAGCTAAAGGTATTACAGGGCTGATCCCCCTGGTGAATGAGCTTGATTTGATGGTGTTAAAAGTAGATACAACAAATGCACGCTACTATGGCAAAACCATTAATACTCTCCAGAGCAGTCATGCAAAATGTTACAGCCTGATACAACCCTGTGTAATGGCCTGGATCATTCTTGTCATGTCTTTGCACTGCAAATCTCACAAGATTAACACATCAATTACATCAGCACAAGTTGGTGAAAAGGGGGATGTAGAATGGGGGTGCTCTGAAGTTGAATAATGTGTTGCCAACTCTGCATTCATAATCACCGGACTACTGTTAAGGGAATTGCTCCATCTCAAAACTCTAACCTAAAATGGTCAATCCAGCCTCTATTATCGTTTTAAGTTAAATTATGTATTTGATAAGTAGTGCATCTGCAAACAAATTGCCTTCTCTGTCTGAAACAAAAGTACTGTACCTTCTCTTGGATCTCCTGTTTCTCCTTGAGGGCCTCCTCAAGCTGGGCCTGCAGGTCGCTGATCTGGGCCAGGTTCTGGGTGGACTACACCAAACACACACACCAAAAGCTCATCTATAAATGCAATTTCTATAAGACTATAAAAAAAAATGTTGGAGCTTAGTTTTTCAATTTATAAAGCACACTTCTCTTTATGATCACCTACAATTGTATTTGTGTTGCAGTTTTCTTTAGCAGTGTTTATCTGCAAGCAACTTCTTAAACAACATAAACATTAAAACAAATACAAAATGCCTCGGAAATTGGACAAATACCAATAAGACTGTTCGGAAACTTTGGGCCATTTCCACTGCCATTGATGGCATGTCGTTCTTTCTCCAGTTAATCACTGGATTTAACTCACTAGTACTATGGATGGGTTTGTTTACAGTATGTTACCTGGGCAACAGCTGACTTATGCTTCTTCATCAGCTCATTCATGTCTTCCTGGTCCTCCTCCATACGAGATTGCAGGTCGTTCTTCTCCCTCTGCAGCCTGCTCAACTGTTCCTCCAGCTGGGGGAGGGGAGGGGGAGAGCTTTCTTAGCACAATGACAGGAAAACACACCCCATCCCCCAAGATTGTGTTCCGTATAAGGTATGTGTACACTGTGATGGGAGAAAGACATCTCTGCGTTGAAGTCTGACACATTGTCCCTCCCACACAAGGTATCTCTTGATATTAATGGCACAGCAAGGTCAGAGTCATTATCATCCTCTCCAATTAGAGGCTAAAGCTAGTAGTAGGCAGCACATGAGAAGCAGACTTCTATGGGAAGCGACACAGGCCTAATCCTACTTCCATAATTCCTTGGTGCATCAGAGGGGCGGCTTGTGAGGGGAGGGGAGGGAAGCTAGGGGACAGGGCTGTATTAATAAATGATGAATAATGTGGATATCAGAAAAGGCTAATGAATCCATTAGTACATAGCTGGGATGTGAGAGGACTTGTAAGGCGGCCTGACACGGCGGCATCCATCTTATTAACACGGAGCAAATACAGAACTGCAGAAAGGATAATGACCACTTCCAAAGATGGATTCTACCAGAATAGACAAGGATTCTTAGAATGAGAGTGTCCAAGTGAACAATTTCATCAAGGTATTAATGTCATGCTTGAGATTTTTTACTATTTCACATGAGGAAGGCAGTTGTATTATTTTTCCCCAGATCTGAAAAGATGACTTGATTTTCTTTTAAATTCTAAACTCTTAATTGTAGACATCTGGATGCAAATTAATTATTTTAGTTGACTACAATCCCCATGCAATCTGTTACAGAAAACCTGTACCTAATTGCCTTTTATTGAACCACATTTGTTTGTGAGAAACTGCTTGTAGACAAAGCAACACCCAGATGGGGGGGGTGAATGGCACTTGAGAACCAGTACAATTTGACAGCTACAAAGCCCCACCAAATATCTCCCTGTCACTCCAATCTTAAACCTATTATTCAGTCCATTTTTTTTTGCTTTCCATCAGTCTGTGACCCAAAAACCTTGGCTCAAAGATCAAAAAGGCCCGGGTTGGCATGGTAAAAAAACAAGCTGTCAAACTACGGAAAACAATCTTCCAAAAATGCTGCAATCACAGTGGAGGACAAAGTAGAGCTGAGAATCCGCGAGGGAAATACTATTTACATGATTTGATCCATCTTGCATGACTGTAGCAGTAGTGGCATGGATGTACATCTGATGCCTCATCATCATAGTAATAGCTATTCTTGTTGTCAGCAACCTAGAAAAATGTCCTCTTACCTCACCATTAGATCATGAAAATGGTGTAGCAGTGGCAGCAAGAGGGACATTCAAAATGCATCGAGAATTGGAAGATTCTGACTAGAGACCATCAGTTAGTGTTTACAGAAACTATTCTACAGAAAAAAATGTTTGTCTATTCCTTTAAATAAAAAAGTTTGCCTATAATTTTTGAATGATACATTTCAATTATAATTAAACCATGTCAAACCATTTGCCGTTGGGGTTTACCTGAGAGGAGTTTTGAGTAATGTCCTCATTTCTACGATATCTTAAATTGAATATCTGCAGTATGGGGCTGTTTATTTGTCCCACACATCCATGAGTAAAATTATGCCTTGGAAAACAGTTCTATGTCAATTTACATTTAGACTGATGAAAAATGTGTGTGTGTGTGTGTGAGCACAGCCATACTGTACAGAACGTTACACAATCCCAGTATGCAAAACATCTTTCCATCCATCTCCCCCAAACATCTTCCTGCTGCTGTAGGAACTCAATTATCTATCCCTCTCCTTTGTCCCTTCCGCTACCCCTTCTGCTGAGGAGATAATATTCATCATGGCAGCATTAATCTGTAACACATTTCAAGGTGATGAATCTTGTTCAAATTAGAAATGGTTTCGGAAACATGCCATTATGGAGCTCAAATGATTCCCCCCCGCTGTCAATAATTACAATACGAAGCGCTGATGTGGAAGGACAGTGGCGGTGGGGTTGCAGTCGGCGAGGGGGTGGGGGAGAGAGAAAGAGAGAGAGAGAAGACTGGGGAAGAGGGGGGAATGAAAGATAAACTGGAAATGGGTAGGGACCCAGATTACTCCTGGACGAAAAGACAGAGGAGTGAGGAAAGGTCGGGGAGAGAGGGACGGCAGAGAGATTAAGGCAGCGTGCTGGCTCGCCCAAGCAAAAGAGATGAGAGGTGGAGAGAAAAAAAGGGGGAGGGAGATGAAAAGAAAGGGGTAAAGGTGCAAGGACTGGTGGAGGAAGAACAAGGAGACTGTCTGAAAGAGGAAGGCGGTCGGAAAGGAGGGAAAGAGAGATAAGGGATTCTAAAAAGCGGAAACAGAGGGATGGAGGAACAGAAGGATGAAGGGACAGTTGTGACCTTTACCCTGTCTGACTATTAGCTTTGGGGCATCATATCTGCTGCCACCGTGTGCACACCACAGATGGGACTGCTCTGATAAAGGGCTTCTAACAACACTGACTAGCCACATGACTAGAAAAACATTTAGGAGGACACATTTAAGTGGTTTACCTTCCATATTAAGTGTTCTTGAGTTATTATATTGACTTATATTTGATTATATATTGAAATATTATAGGTGCTGCCTTTAATTTCCCACCAGTTAAATCTATGTTGAAACTAGATTAAAATCTCAACCTACGTGACTGAACTCAGTATTTAATGATTTCAATAACATGTACGCGGTCAACCTATTTCATTCCAATCCATATTATACAATAAGAGACCAGTGGAGTTTAGGCGACTACAGGCCACTCACAGCCTGTTTGGCTTTGGAGATGTCATCCATCTGTACATGCAGGTCTTCAATCTCCACCTCCATGGACTTCCGGGCCTTGACTGCAGCTGCGCATGTGAACTCAGACTCCTCCAGCTAAAACACACAGTAAGAAAGTAATGAGAGGAGCGAGTCACAAATACAACTTGATTAAAGGTTTATTTTGCAGCCCCTCAGGAAAAGAAAGGCGAAAAGTCTGCCACATTAATAGCTGACTTCAACACTATTAAATTTCCCATGCGATCACCTTATTTGATCTTACGTTTCCCAGTTATCTATGTGGACCTCTTTACGTGGGTAGGTCAGTAGAGGGGGAGATGAGCGATACTGCACCTGGTTTTTGAGCTGGGCGATCTCTCTCTTGCTGGGGGCGTTGTTTTTCATGTGGTCCAGCATGATCTGGGCGTCAGCCAGCAGGGCCTTGGTGCGCTTCAGGTCCTTCCTCAGGCGTTTCTCAGTGTCCACGTCTCTGTGGCACACCTGGGGGGGAGGTGGGGTCGAGACGGGGTCAACCAGGTGGTAGGGGCCTTGATATAGAGTCCCCTCAAAGCAGCAGGGGAACAGATATACCCGACACCGCACCTCGATGAATGCATTGGTACGGAACAGCACACAAAACTGGATGTGATACGGCGTGTGATGATATCATGGCGTCTCACCTGGTCCTGAGCCAGGAGGAGCTTGGCCTCCAGGTCCCTTCTCTCTCTCAGGACCTTCTGCTTGTCATCATACTCTTCCTCCAACTGGACCTCTATTTGCTTGAGCTGAAAATGCACACACAACAGTATTATTATTACATAAAAGGGAAGACAAATAACGTCAAATAAAAAATATATACAGTAAAACCAATCACAGGTCGGAAGGTGCAAGAAAATACTATTTAATGAATCCATAAATAATAAGGCAACAACTCATAAGTAAAGGTGTAAGTGCACAAATGGTTTATCTGATTATCATAATAACTGCAATAAGCAAGAAAACTTCTGTTCGTCCTGGGTATAAGAGTTTTGTTGCATTATTAATGAGTTCACGAACAGTAGTCCATATTTTAGGGTTATCAAAACTCAACCTTCAAACCCTTTATACGAATACTTATTCCCTAAAACAAATTTATTCAGCATAATAAATCACTGCGCTAATATATTCTTAAAACCTCTATGGTCAGTGTTCCTAGTTTAAGCAACTACAAGGATGTTAATTTTAGCGTAGGAAGGGAGATTATAATGGGGAGTGGTGGTAGTGGTGGTGGTGGTGGGGGGCTTGATTGGTTGGGAGGGTGCGAGGTCAAGTGACAGAAATGGGACAACAAAAATTTAAACAAGGCATATTAATCTAATATTGGGCTAGTGAAAACTGTTCCCACACACAATCACACACCCAGGAGGGGACAAATTATCAAGGTATAAATAAAGTAGACATGTCAATGAATGTGATTCATTTGAAACTAAAAGAGGCATGTAGTGAATCATCGCCTACCATGAGCGTCATGGTGATCCTTTTTCATATAGCCACTATTGTATTTAACATGTAACACACACATTCATTTCTGTGATTTTTATGTGTGCGCGTGTGAATGTGTTTGTGTGCATGTGTTTGTGTGTAAACATGAGTGCTTTAATGAGTGTGTGAGTAAGCGTTTGCTCTGCTGTGTGTGTGTGTGTGTATGCTGTGTAGCAGCCAGTCCAGGAGGGCATGCTCACCTTCTTGCTGCAGGACTGCCTGATCTCCTCCACCTCCTCGTCTTTGCTCTCGCTCTCCTTGGAGTGGGTCTGCCGGAGTCTCTCAGTCTCCATCTCCAGACGCAGCTTAGCCTGCAGGGAGGAGAGACCACCATGACATTGTGACCCAACCCCTTCTACTGCCGCTCACATCAGAACAGGCTTCTTCTTGTGTCATGTCTAATTCTGGATATTGAGAAACTATCGTACATACAGTTGAGGCTGAGGTGAATATCTTTTACTGTATTGTGTAGTGTGTTCAAAATATAGCTAACTATACATATGTAGAGCATAACTGTTTATCTTTGCAAATAGCACTACTCAAACAGATTTGTAATCTGTCTGTGCAACTGCCCTCTTGTCATCCAACATTACATTGCTTTCAAACAGTACAAGGTTATGTGGGTGGATGTGACCTTGGTCCCTTGTGTGGTTTCTGGTTAATCTCGACAACGTGTACCTGCTCCAGCATCTGGATGGTTCCAGCCTGCTCGTCAAGTTCCTCCTCCTGGTCTTTAACCTTAGCCTCAAGGTCACGGAGCTGCTTTTTGACCTTGGAAAGTGATGCCTCGTCCTTGGTCTCCTGGGAGGACAGGTCCTGCAACTCTGCGTCCAGCTGTTCCAGCTTCAAGTTCTGAGCACACATCTCCAGGTCCTTGTCCTGGAAGGCAGGTGATGCATAGGTATAGGAGTGTATGCATAGTGTGTGAGTGGGTGTGTATAGGCCTAAAACAAGCTTTTCAGTTGGAACAACCAGGATTTTGACATGTTTCCATGTCCTTGCTGGGCACATTATAATTCAGACACATGTGGATAGGCACAGCCGCGCATAGACTCACACACACACACACACACACACACAGAGGTGCACTATATTTACCTCTAGTTGCTGTCGCAGGCTGAAGGCCTCTCCAATCAGCATGTCCTTCTCCCGACTCAGCTTCTCCCTCTGGGTCCTCTCTCTCTGCACCTCTTCCTGGGACTGGCTTTGCTCCAAGTCAAACCTGGAACACACACCATGGACATGTACACACACGGCTCCTCCAATGCTTGAGTAATAAAAACACGGATTGAATCCATCTTCCCCTGAAGAAATAGTGAATGTGCACGTACACGCTGTACACTTCCCATAGCAGTGACAGGTACCGGCCACTTGTTTACCCAGGAGTTTAGAGGGGCTTAGCTAGCAGGGCCTCTACCCAGCCCAGACGTGGCAAGACCCCACAGTCTGCAATAATAAGACTATTGACAAAGTCTGGAGGGGGTGTGTTCTGGGGGGGGGGGGGGGGGGGGGGGGCATGTGGATAGTGGCTATGTAGTGTGAGTGACTGTGTTAGGAACCGTCCTCACTTCCTCTGCTTCTTCTCCAGGTCGTGGTTGCGGCTCTGCTGGCCCTCCAGGTGCAGCTTGGTGTCCTGCAACTCTGCCGTCAGGCGCTGGCACTTCTTTTTCAGCTGCTGTGCCGTCCGCTGCACTTCCTCATTGTCTGCTTGGAGGTCACTTAGCTATGCAGGGCAGAGGCATGGACACAGCCAGAGAGGAGGAGGGGGAGGCAGGGAATGTAGATATGTTGATACATAAATCAACAGAGACAGTCAAATTAATTCTTCCTCGAGATTTTCATTGTGTTTGAGCAACAGTTTTTTCCTCAGAGAATCCCTTACAGTGAATGCCTAGGCCTTTAAAATAATGCATTGTTTAATAAAAAAAAAAAAATTGCAACCAAGGTCTATGAATGCCTTTCGCTACTCCAACAACACCCTACCATTTCAGTGGCATTTTCAATCAGCACTGATGCTTTCATCACACAAAATTTAAAGGAATTCTAACTTCTGCTGATCAAGGCCCAGGACTGAGTACAGCTATTTGAAAGTGATTGGTTGTTAAACTAATCACAAACTCCTCTCAAGGCATTATTGGGGGCCATAAATGTTTGATCAAAGGACGATGCAGGATAATTGTGGTGTATTTGAGCATGTGAATGCAGTCTTTTGTCCTGTGCAAATGTTACAAAATCTTACACGTGTCAAACAAGCTGTTCAACAACCAGCAATTTGCAGGTAAAACTGTCAATTTCTGCTCTGGAACTTCATAGAAAGGGAAGTGTGTGTTGGCCTTTGACCTTTGTTGGCGTGTGACTGCCACAATGTTCAGACAGGTGAAACAGAAGAAAGAAAAAGGAGGAAAATTTAATAAAAAGGAAGTTTTGCTCAATGGATTCTTTTATGTCTTCCTCGGTTGAACGCTGCGGGAACCTAAAGTTTTATTATCAGTTGATGAGAACGGGCCGAGAAGCCATCAAAAAGAGTTTTCCATCCTCCTCTCAAGCAGACAAAGACAGAAATGTTTGAAACAAATACAAATTGAAAGGAGAATAAGGCATGTGTGTGTGTGTGTGTTTTTGCATGCCTGTGTGTGTCAACAAGCACTTGCTTCAGAGACTTGTACAAGGAGCATGTGACATTTACCCTCCTCTCCAGCTGTCGTTTGTTCTGCTGCTCCACCTCCAGTTTGTCATCAAACTCCTGCTGGAGTCTCTTCTTGGTGAACTCAATCTCTCTGATGGCCCGTTCGTACTTCAACCTCCACTCTCCCCCTGAGAAAAAAGTCAGAAAAAAGTCAAATGAACAGAGTGCATGCAGCTAGGTTTTGTTCAATTCATTACTTCCATCTGTTGAGAAATTGTGTAATTCCCTTTAAGCTAACCTAAAAAAACGATTATTACACATGGTTCCTCAGTTGGTTCTGAAACAGTATGGGATGGACCTCACTCAAACTCCAAAACACACCGCTCTTAGAAAGCCTCTGGGGCAAAACACTGGAGTAATTAGTTAGCAAGTCTGTCTAGTAAGCAACCTTTTTATATGTAATGGGTTGAATATACATGGCGTCTTTCTAGACACGCAGCAATGGAGGACTAAACCCTTATGTGCTGCAAAATGGTAGCGCCTATCAGAGTGGCACATGCGGCTGATTCTTCATATGAAGTACATTGATTGGAAATGCATTGATTGGAAAGATGCAGTGCTTATTTTAGTTCTTATATTGTTCCTAAATGTGTTGTAATATTATATAGTCTTAAAAAGGAGGTCGTTCTTTACAAAGTCTCTTTCCACCGCCTTGGCTCTGCCCTCAACACATTGTGTGCGAAAGATGGGGTGGCTGATGCTTACGCACAAAACATGTTGAAAATATATTTGGCTTTCAGACATTTCTAAACGATTACTGCTGCCTGACTGGATGCTTACGGAGCATAATGTAAAGTTGAACTTTATTCCGTCATGGATTCTAGCCGTTTCATGAAATCCATTTCTGGAGAGCTGTTTCCTGGAGAGCTCCTTTGTCTGGTCATTGATTAGATTTTTTCATGTATTTTTAGAAACCTGAAGTTACAGAGTCTGGGTTCGATCACAAAAACGGAATACTGCCACTGATGAGACCCTGTAATGCGCCAATGGATCCTAGTTGGATCCTAGTCTTGACAGTGTGTGTGTGTGTGTGTTGTTCTGTATTGTTCAGATATCTCTATAACACAGGGTATTAAGACAATTCAACTGAGCTTATTAGAGATATGATTCCCATTTTCAAATGGAACAATAGTCATAAAAGATAGTTGGCACTTTTCAACTCTGAATAAATACATTTATGACAAGTGATATAGGGATAATCATCTCTTGAATTTATCTGCTGCTTGTTACCATGGTGATGTGTGGGTGAGAGTGTTCCTGACCTGTGTCATCCTCGTCCAACTCGCCATTCAGCTCAGAGGCTCTGAGGAGTCGTGCCTCCATTACCTCCATCTCCATGGACTCCATCTGCTTCTTCATTGAGTCAAACTTTGTCTGGGAGAGGAGAGAATTGCGGCGGCCATTACCCGAATGACATGAATCATGCATGAACAGAGAGGTCCCCAAATGTTTACACGGAGACATGAACACGCTAATGAACAGCACAAAGTGACGAACAAATATATATAAATAGATTTTGACATTTTATAAATGTAGCAGGCACTATAAAAACTCACACTCCCTCCTAGCGTGAGGGCAATTTGCTTCCAGTCCAGCACAATCAGTGTGCATGGTACATCAGTGTGCATGGAGCAGTCATTGGAAAAATCTATTCCAGTCATTTGGAGTGCCACCACAAAAAAACACATGTCAAAATGTCAAATATAAAGCTAAAAGGTTGGGGGAAGAGGCTGACAACATAACATCCCAGTCTGGCCTGCAGAACCGTATGTGGTATCTGATGTGATGTCAAGGTTGTGAATGGAAAGTGGCTTGATGCTAACCAATAGTCATGGTTAGTTGAGGGCTAGGAAATGATTACAGAGCACAATATGGATATGATATGAATACAAATGTCTATGACCAAAGCCGAGTAAGTGGGAAACAAACAGAAAACAGGAAGGAATGGGAATGAGAGGAATCGACCTCACAGGGATCTGAACCCAGTGCTCAATAAGCCAAGTTGGATGCATCAAAGTACTTCTGTATTCCCCCGTGGAATACAGAAGATGACTCCACTGTCTCTAACACAGTATTCTGTGTCCATGAAAGAGACCACATCATTAGCCACCAACCCCATAGGGGTTCAGCACCATACATCAGACGTCCACCTGGTATCCTATGATGGGGTTTGGTTGGCAGGGCAAACATGGACAGTTCCAGCATCAAACACTCTTCAAGAGAGAATGGAAAAAAGCTTTCCACTGATCTCAGTTCAGTCCCCCTGAAAAGTCACTGTCCCCGGTGTGAGGAACGGGAATGCCAAAGGTATTTAAAGACTGGACTTTGATCTGGTGTATGAGAGATGTTCTGGATGAGCATGGCGCGTTAGCTCAGGGGAAACTTTGAGATTAGCGGGAGATGTAAACTAGAGCAGGCACGAAAAAAAAAGGATCATCAACAGTGTTTGTGTGTGTTTATGTGTGTCTGTGTGCGTTTGTGTGTTCTCACCTGAAGGTCCTTCATCTCTTTCTCCAGTTTCAGTCTTTCGGAGGTCTCGGACTCCAGCAGCTGGGAGGCAGACTCTCCGGTGTTCCTCTCGTCTGCAAGCTCCGACGACAACTCTGTGATCTAACATCACACACAAGTACACAAAATCAACACAAATACTCATATTGCAATTGAAGAGTTTGAATCTCACAGTGTGCAACATGTCAATCTGACTTTTCATTTCCGTAAAAAAAACTGCTGCGAGAGGTGAATTGTTAGCAGACTGCCACCACAGAGTGTGTGTGTGTGCGTGTGCACGCGCGTGTGCGCTGCCTCACCCTGCCTTCCAGGCGATCGCTGCCGAGTCTCAGCTCGTTCCTCTCCTTCTCCACCTTCTCCAGCCTCGCCTTCAGGGACTGGATCTCCTCCTGGGGAACAAGACAGACATCAGGAAACAGACTCATGAATGAGAGAGATAGAGAGACAGAGTGTTTGCATTTCCTTTTGCCAAACAGTTTGAGGTAACACAGCCTTTGGAAGAAGTTCACACAGCTTTAGGGAAGGATGTGTAAATAATGTGTATGCAGGTACTATATTTATCACAGAGTGTGTGTGTCGTTATGACTGAGTGTGTGTGTGTATTTGTGACTGTATGTGTGGTATGTTTGTCCTTTTCTTCCTTGAGGGGTTTAGGACGGTTACGGTACAGATTTATCGAGCCTCTTGTGACACAGCTCATGAAAAAAATTGCTCAAAATTAGGTTTGACTTTTCGAATACTCACATCCTTGCCACGGATCTGTTCCTCGGTGAGTTGCACCTCAATGAGTGGCCGCACAGTGGTGAAGAGCTTCCACCAGGGCCAGCCCTTCACCCCGCGGTTCTTCTGGATGTTCTTCTGGATGCAGCGAATGGCCAGGTCCTGAATCTGAAGAAAACCCGGAGAAAAAGAAGCGAGTTAATGACAAGTGCTTGTGTGTTATGTGTGTCTGTTTATGCAATTGTATTTAGCTTGTGTGTAGCTCCAGTATTGGGTTTGTTTGCTGTGCGTGTGTGTAAGAACTGTAAGAACGCCCTCTCTCTCGAACTCCCACCAACCAAAGGAACCGCTGTTCCTGCAGTTCCAGAGAACAACAATTGTCACTAGCTCAGTACCTAACTCAAACACAGCCCTCTCCACAGGGGAAGGGAAGAGGCATAAGAACAACCAGCCCAGTGGACTACAGAAAGGAGGGGCTACAGCACTCAGAGGGGCCCAGGGAAGGGAACTCTTTCTGGGGAATGGGTCACGTTAATGATCCCTTTTAGGCTTCAGAGATGGGGCACTTGGTGTTGTAGTCAAGGAGATGGGCTAAGTGGAAAGTACCATACCACTGTCTGTCATGGCTCATGTCCTGACAATAACAATCCACAAAAGTCAATCAACTGCAAATTTACATTAAGAGGGACTAATAGCACATTAACAAATTACTGATATTTGAAGATTACTTTGCAATAATTTGTGAAAGCAAACTCTTTGACGAAATAGCTATAGAATTAAGACTCCAAGCTCTTTATATAAATAAACATTATCATGATTCTAAGATTCCCCTAAATGCGAAACTTTAGCAGACTGAAATTGATGGTAGTTAAGTAAAAGGAAAAATAGTCCGCACACAAACCTAAATGTTAGGTTAATAAATAGCAGCACAAATCTGTTAAATAAAGTGAAAAACCTGGCTACATTTTCACCCTCTCAGTTCTGTGCCAGAATACAGCAATTCTGAGGGACAAGAATTAACAGAATCAAAACGTGTGCCCGCTCATGTCATTACAGCATCGAATGAGAGTTCCACTGAGAGAAGAATCCAGCATCAATACCACTTAGGAAGCCTGTTAGAAACGCATTAGGAGGAGAGAGAGCTACATGCTGCTACAACATGGGCTTTTCCAATACCCGCAGGTAATCTGGCAACCCAATTACAGGGACACCATTGGACACATCCACTGGTTTGACATGTTTGAGAACAGCGGCCCTGCATTAGCCACGCTGGTAAAGCCTATAAATACAGCTTAGCATGGGCTGAACAGGGTTGCCGGTTGAATTTCATAGAGTTTGTACACCATGTCATGCTGTCAGAAGCTTTTAAATACAATGTATGGCACCTTTTGGCTGTGGGTTGAATTCTCAAAGCATCTGTCCTAGTTGTCCTGCTTAAGGGTTTTCTTTAGAAAAATATAAAACAACACAGTTATGTTTCTGCCACCGCTTGGCTGCTTGTTGTGGAAAAGTAAATATTTACAGGGATCTCCATGGAGAAGATAATAATAGGTCTGTTCACATCTGTACTGTAAATTGAACTTTGAATTCAATTTTGAAAAAAATAGTGTTTGTGTCTGGCAGTGATGGATAGACAAAAAGAGAGTCTTGGGAGCAAATTAATACAACTCTCTCTCTTTGCCCCCAACATATTTTTAGCCTTCCCCTTTGAGTGACTGTGCAGCTACATGGTCCTTGTTGAGCCTGAACACAGATGTTGGCCCAGTCTCACCAAAGATGCATGCACACACACACACACAGCAGTTACTGGACGCTTTCACACACCTGTTCCCAGTTGGAGGAAAATAAGTCTTTGGGCAACGATTTAATTAGGCACACCATCGGCTGACTGGCGGACGGAATCCCCCACGCGTCTCCATTCTCTGCAGTTTGCCATGAATGTCAAATAGACGAGGGTGAGGAACAGGAGAGGAGAGGGGGGGGGTGGGGGTAGAGGGGGGGAGAGAGAGAGAGACAGAGAGAGAGAGAAAGAGAGAGAGACAGAGAGAGAGAGACAGAGAGAGAGAGAAGGTATGCTGCAGGGCTTCAAACAGCGCCGGATCCATTCTATTTGTCTATTCCCCAATGGTGGGGCATAGTTTTTCTTCCTCTTGACTCACTGTCTCGCTCTTCTCCTCCTTCGTTCTCTCTTTTCTCACCCCTCTTTGAAATCACCTCCCTGCGAGAGTTGGCTCCAGTGGAAAAGACTTCAAGGGGTGGGGAGCTTCCCTCTGAGCGATCAAACAGAGCACGGCAGGAACATACTAATAGATTTTTTTTAGGCCAAAAGGAAGTCAGTGGTTCAGAGAATGCAGTCAACACTTTCACGGTCTTCATTAGGAAAAGAGGAGGCATTGGAATGAGATTCAACTGGTAAAGACAGTCTGGCACTCACTGTATCCTGATGTTCGGTCAACAGGGCACTTGCAGTCACGTCCAAATATTTTTACTAGAAGAGCTACACCACTGAAAATTGCAGGTTGCTTTCACAAAATGGGAAAATAGGAACTTGGAACCCCCAATAAAGAATTTACAGTAAACCAAAAATATAAGGGTTTTAAGGATTTCTCTCCTCAGGACATGATTCCTTTAACCTTTTTATTCCACTATAAAAAAAGTACTTTGTCCTCTGCTGTGATTTTTTTCCTGCTGTGTATTTTTGAGAACAGCAGTTAGGTCTCAGCTTAAAATGAATGTCAATGTTTTACAGACATACCTACTACTTTCAACTCAAACATGTTGGACAACACGAAAAACAATGTATCTACTATGCCGTAAGAACATGTAAGAGTTGAGTGTTCAGAGTTTCAGTTTAAACTTATTCTCTCTAGAGCACAAAGTCCAGATACCCCCAAGGCCTCATTACACAAGCAGTCTATCCTGACACCCTGCCACAGCTCATTAAGGAATTCCAATCGCCCTAAGAAGACCACACTTGCTTAAACTCCGTTAACAGTGGTACAAATAGCTAACCGCATTCAAAGCAGGTGCAAACCTACGGTAAGTCAAACCAAATGGCGGGCTGTAATACTTACAGTGAGAGACAAGGCTCAAACTGAATGGACAGCAGCCCATCAAGGGTGGCAAGGCAATAAAGCAAAGCTCCACTGTCCTTGAAAAGCAATTTCAGCTGGCTGCCAGGCAGCTAAGTACGACAACAGCAAAGCACTTTACTAGCGGGTAGGGTTGTGGGACAGGGAAACTACGGTCAAGGCCCAGTCTCACCGAACACAAACCACCACACACACACACTCACATACACTTAACAACTCACATGTTGAGTGTGCATTCAAACTCACACCTCAAACTAACCTGGTTGGGGTTCATTCTCATGAGCACGCTTATCACTGTCACCAAACACACATACACACAATCACAGAATAGAAAAAAAGAGCTGAACTGTTCCCCACCGTGAGTTTGAAGTCACTCAGAGAAAGGTGCGATGTTCTTGGTCGTCATGCTCACACTGGTGGGGCATGCAGGGTGTGTGTGAAGGTCCATTATGAGCCAGGGCGCTAGCACATACAAACACACACATACAGACTGTGTGCTGCTGCTGTCCCTCTCCCCCTCCTCATGACTATGAGCTGGGATTATGACATGGTCTCTATCCAGTCACATGCTCTTGAGGGGCCAGGGCCACAAGTTGTGTCACGCCTACTTAACCCCCTTACAGTGCCCCCTACCCTCCATGCGAACAAACACACAGAGAGATGATTAGATAGATAAAAAGCAAAAAAGCAGGACAGACAATCCGATAGAAACAGAGAATGAACAGAGGTAAAAAAAAAGAAAATTGGACAAATAAAAAAGATGACTCTGAAAAAGTGAGAGGGATACAGCACGCAAACCGGGGCAAGGGATGAAACAGGCACTCTGGTGCAATAATCAATGAGGGCAGTGATGGAGGGGACCACAGGGGGAATGGAGTGTCCCAGAAGAGGAGCCGGCTGAAGGCCATGTGTCCTGGGCTGAGGGCCAGGGGGCCTGATGGATTGATTGAGCGGCTGTGCTCTGATGAAGTTCTGATTTAGTGAGCACTAAAGCGGTGGAC
The DNA here is from genome assembly GCF_021917145.1 of Hypomesus transpacificus. Classification (NCBI taxonomy): domain Eukaryota; kingdom Metazoa; phylum Chordata; class Actinopteri; order Osmeriformes; family Osmeridae; genus Hypomesus; species Hypomesus transpacificus. Next base: position 4,732,288 of record NC_061074.1, read on the forward strand.
AGATGTGGAGGCCTCCAGTAGAGGAGCAGGACACTGAGTCCATCCATCTTGGGTCTCCACAGGGAATCACTGTGTCCCTGTGCTGAAACATTTCCCTGAAGGTAGAATAACCTCAACTTTTTATGCCAGCAGATTGAGCCAATCACAACGGGAGAAAAAGCCCATTGCGGTGTTCTCTCAAGCTTATGGTCTTGAAAGTTCCCAGACACAGACACTTTTGTGAAAAGTGGGAAAACCATTCCCACTTGGCACAGGAAATTGCTTCTGCAGTAATCGCAACAAACAGTAAGCTGTGTGGGTTAAGTTTGTTGAGGTTTGTTGTTTGTCCATTTATATAATGGCTTTAATCCAAAGCAGCCCAGAAAGCTTTTACCTTTCTCTTCTTGAAGGCCTGTCTGGCCAGGTATCCTCTGCAGGAGGCCTGGAAGAGGGTGAAGTTTCTTCTGGTCTGGACATCCCTCTGCTCCTCCAGCTTGGCCAGGGTGCCCGCTCTCAAGAACACCTAGAGGGGTGGGATAGAGAAAGGGTGAATGGCTGGAGTGAATGAACAGATGAGGGAGAAAGAAGAGAAACTGTGTGTGTGTGTGTGTGTGTGTGTGTGTGTTGGTAGTGTGGAAAGAGAAAGACAGTGAGAGAGACTTGTTTATGTAGAGCTTAAAAGTGTGCTGTTTATTGCTTGCCTGTGCAGCTGGAGTGTACTGTGGCATACCAATTCATTTGTCAACAGAGCAGGCACACGGAAGGAGTTTGCCTTTTTGCATTTGCCCAAACAACTATTTTTGCTGACCTGAAGAGAATAAAAAGTAAAAACTGCACTCATGGAACCACTCGACAGGTTTTCTATAAACTGGCTCACGTCCTCCATTTCCTGCACATTTTAATGGCGTTTATTGGCGGGGGAGTTTAATTGAGTTGGATTAACTCGAAGGCTGCAGTCATTCCCATTTTCTGATCTACTCTGGGAGACTGGGGAGCTGGTGGACTCCCAAACTGTTTTTCTCCGATGAGAGCTCATGAAACTTTGAATGCAGTCTAATTGCATTAGCATGCTATTAGTGGTAGCAAGAGCTATGCAAAACTTCACAAAATCCTAATTAAAACTCCCTTGAGTCGAGTATGTATTCAGCTACCAGCGCTGAAATGGAAACTAACAGGAAAAAAAGAAGGTTGTCTGAGCAATGTCAATGCAAAAAGGCAAGTTTCATGGCAAGCTCTATTGCGCCATTTATCCCAAAGTTGGTGAAAGCTTTATTTTTTTATTTAAACAACAACCTAGTGCATAATTCCACAGAGTGTTTTGTTCAAATTTCATTAACAGCTTCTCGAGACAAGAGAGGGAGCGTGGGTGTTGTGCTGCGATTGCATCACATTGCGTCCGCATTGATCTAGCGAACTACTCCAGGGCCCTTAACAACCTATTATCCCCAGTGGCGGAGATAAGAAAAATAGACTTCACCCATGACAATTGCAGCAGGGAGAACAGTGCTTTACAAAGTGTGTAGCTTTCAATGTTGGGTTAAGACTGCGGGTGTTGAGCAAACAGAGAGTATACTGTATGCAACATTAAACACTAACATTTACACACATAAGCACATTATGCATAAACATCTTCTGTACTTCTGATATCCAACTGAGGGATCTCTTATATCACAAAAACTCAACATTATATTTATTTATGGGCCCGCCTTCTCAGAGGAATTTAGTATTTCATATACCTCATTACTTCAAAGCCAACACATTACCCATCATAGTCTCTGCTGACTACATTGGACTAACCATTGGCACAAGTTATTACCAGACCCACTGGTGGAAGTATTTGCATTTCATTATGACAACACCTAAATGGGAATATCTCTTAACATTTTCTTCTTGTTTTCCCCATACTAGCTCATAATGAATCCCTAACGGATATTTCATGTTTGATAGCTTATATGAGTGATAAGAGAGTAGTATTATATTATTTTATGATTCTAGTTTTTGTGTCGGTTCAGGAAGCTCTGTGGGGAGTCCAACAATAATGGATGTTTTAGAAAATATTTGGCATTCATACTTTTTGTCTAAACCCAGACATGCCTTTCAAACGTTGCACATTCACACCAAAGGCAGATGTGCAGCAGACCCTCAACTGTTTGTGGTCAAGCATCATCTCGATTTACTTAAGGCACAATAATCCAGTGCAAACAGATTATTTTCCCTGTCTCGCACTCTCTGAGCACACACCACGACGTGCTGGTGATGCAACCACTGAGCAATTTTGGGCTGTGCCCCTTACAAAGGCGCACACATTCCCCCCGTAGTAAGGGTGCCCTTCTGAATGCCAATGTCGTTGTGTGGGTGAGAGAGAGACACAGGGGATGTATTGGGACCCTTTGTTTCTCCTAAGGTCAGTAAAGTTCACAAGAGGGGGCATTTCCATTGGCTGACATTTTCATGTATCAGTTGTGACCATGGTGTGTCATACAGATACTGAAAACAGTGTCTTTGGTAACAGGAGGTTTGGGTTGAAACTGGTGAACCTCCTCAGGATGAATCCCAATGCATATGATGGGCTGACCAATCATATCTATGGACGGTGTTCCAATATCTTGGAATAAATAGGCTGACACTTTGTTTCAGTCCACCGTCCCATGAACATGACCTGAACGAACACATACAGATTTACACAGACACACATACACACACTCGAGGATACACACATTGAGCCAGCCTCAATGCCAATGTAACCCTGAAAATACATCTACACTGTTTATTATGACGAGTGTCCTTAGATTTAAAGACATTCAGAAGGGGGAAAAACATGCCCCTACTTGGTAATTAGCTGTCTCCTTTTGTCCTTCTCTTTGGGTTTTGCTGTTCATTCTGAAAAAGTGCGAGTCTCGCCAAGATGATTGGTGTCTATCGAAGGTTATCAGGGTGCAATTACACATAAAGCCCGCAAACAAAAGCCAGACGTTGTCTGCCAAAATCAATCGCCAGGGCGACGGAGGAACCAAAGAGTGTGTGTGTGTGGGGATTCAGGGTGGTGCCTAATTGTCGGCTTTGTCGAGATAGAAACCCTGACTGCCAAGGAGCCACCAGTAGCTACGTGCCAGCGCCGCGGTGGCAGATACAACTTTGTGTGTGTGTGGAGCATGCTGGGTAAACAGCTGTCCCAGACAGAGCAAGTGACAACAAAGTGTCTCGTTGACTAAATGCGAGCAATGATGTTCGGGGAAAGGGGATTTAGAGAGCGTAAATTGAAAACAAAGCTTAAAACATGTGACTTGTCTTCACCAGCATTTTTTGGGAATAAGGCAACATTTGAGGATAAGTCAAATTTGAGTCAATAACTATGACTTTCTTTCTTTTCATAGTACTCACACACTTATACATTAGTAATAGGGTACAATTCTCTGTTGTGGTGTGTGTGTGTGTGTGTGTTGTACTCACTCTGCTAAGGCCCATGTGGAAACTACTTTTCTCCAGTTCCAGTGATTCCAACAGCTCCTCCACAGCCTAAAAAAAACAAAAGAAGGTAAATAAACAAGATACAGATGTAAACCACTCAAAAACTGTATGCTGCAAAGAGCAACCCTCTCAAGCATGGTCTGCCAAGGCCAAAACAGTTCAACTACGTCAATAAGCTCCCTACACTTACATCAGCTACTGCAGCCCAGGGATGTCAGAATCCAAAAGGACAGCTAAAGAAAGCAGAGCTAACCCAAGGCACACAGTATATCAGCGATCAGAACGTAACACTTTCAAGCTAGTAGCTACCCTCCACCCTGCCGTCAGCTTAATCTAAATGTAGACTATGCATCAATACACTTGAGGTAACCTCAAAGTTTCAACAAATAAAAGTTCTGGCAAGGCTGGTGTCTCATAGGGGACAGAGCAGAACACAGCTCAGTGTATTTTAAGGGGTTCAGACTGAAAGGCTCTCAGCGGGTGTACAGGGCCTCGCAGGTAAACAGGCTCAGCGGAGGATGAAGGCTTAAAGGCCACCTCCTGTGCTAAGAGAAAGTGACAGGACTTTGCCAACTGAGAGAAGCGGCTTTGTTTGAAGTCTGCCTAGCACACAAACACAAAAGAAAAAAAAAGAAAAACAAGACGCTTCGAACACGCTGAAACAGTAGGAAGAGAAGAAAATCCTTTCCGCCTCCCTCTCTTTTGCCTTTCACCTCTCACTTTCATTTAACTACCACTTTCTCTTTTATTCCATCCCTTCATTACTCTTTTCATCCCCAGAGAACAACTCGCATTTTCATCTATTAATTACTTGAGTAAGGTTAGAGAGGAAATGTGCAATACCAAGTGTCCAAGGCAATATTTATCTCCATATTTAACAGCACACACTGGTCTGTCCATAGTGATACCTATTTCCATTTAGGGTCTACTGTGTGCTGCCCACATTATATATGCATAACATTGATTAATTACACGCAAGGGTTGTTCCTAAACTGTTAAACCAGATTCACTGAAGATGAAGAGATAGAGAAAAAGAGGGGAGGAAAGGGAGAGTGTCAGATAGAGAAAGAGTGAGGAGGAGGGCGGAGGGCTCTCTTCACTGCATGTAATTAATCAGAACAGCGGCCGTATGCTGCCAGCCCGTGTAATCATAATTAATTACACACCACAGCGGCTTTTGGAGGGGGAGGGGGGGAGGACACTTTCCTATGCCTTGTTTTATGCGTGTGTGTAGGGGGGGAGGAGGTATGCTGAGGAAAGGGAATGCCTCGACACTCACCCTCTTCTCGTCCATGACAATGTAGTTGCGGCCGTGCTTCTTGGTCAGGTGGGGTGCCAGCACGTCGAAGCGCCGGCGAAACTCTGAGAAGACCATGTGATCAGGGTAACCTTGATAGAAGGAGACAGGGGTTACAATGAGATCATACGGACATACGCCAAGAGGCAAACATCACGCAGGTTCGGAACGATTTCCTTGGTGATTACTCTGCGGATGGGGCAGTCAAAATGGCCAGTTCCTCAAGTGTTTTTTGAAAGCATCTGTAGCGCTCACCTTGTCTGTAGATGCGCAGGGCGTCGAGCAGCTTGGAACCACGGAGCTGAGCCCGGAGGAGGCCCACGTCCAGCTGCATGAGGCCCGAGTCACAGCTCTCGCCGTGGGCCACCCTGGGCTCGCCGGCCAGCCCCACCGCCTCCACCTTGGGCAGAAGGCAGTGGACGAAGTGGACCCTGGACCGCCGAACAGTGTCAATCAGAGCGTCCTAGGGAGCAGCATTGAAAGGGTAAGGGAAAGCACACTCCAACTGATTATTATTATTGTTGGCCCTGCACATGCTGATATGAAGGTCCACTGACTAATCATAAGGCTTCATGCTGGAACTGACGAGTCATCTGCAGTTTGTCTTCCCTTCTCCCCTCCATCCATCAATCCATTTGCTCCCTCGTTCTATCTTTCCTTCCCTCCTCTCCACTTACTCCATCCTCTCCCGCCTCCCTCCTTCTTTACTTCCTCCCTACTCCCTCCTCTCCCAAGTCTGTTGGGGTTCTTCCCATTGGCACTTATTTGCTTTTCACAATGTATGCTTCATGTTTTGGCTACCCGACTTCCTCTTGGAAGTCGGTTTGGATAAAAGCGTCTGCAAAAAAAAATTAAATGAATAAATGTAAGTCTCCTACTCCCCCTTCCCTCCTCTTCCACTCACCACTTGCAACTTGATCTGAATGCAGAGGTTCTTCTTCTTGACAGCGGCCATGCCCGTGGTGAAGGTCTTCCTCATGCTAGTGGCGCGACGCAGTGCCAGCTGGGAGCCCCCCTCCAGCCCCGCGATGGAGCCTGACAGCACAGTGGCCCCCCCGCCACGACCCACGAACAGGCCGCTGATGTTCTTCCTTTTGTGTGGGAGGGGGGCAGATAGAGGAGAAAGACTTTCAGAGAAGAGAACAAGAGGAGTCAAGAATTGGATGTCATGCTAAACTTAAATTGCATTTCTGAGAGCCCAGCATGACAAGTTTTCTGGCAATTTAGCTCCCTGCTGCCTTCATCAAAGAACAAACATTTTGTAAATGAAGTATCTTGATGACCTGAATCCTCCAAATCAATAAGTAGAACCATACAGAGCTAAAGCTCAATCATACAATATAGAAGTGTACTGTCAAAAGCTCAGCTTTGGAACTCTTGTTTTAACATAGGTTCTAAAAGTTAGTCCAAAGACTAACTCTTAAAACTCTAAGACTAACCTAGAACTCCTAGAACTCTTAGTTAGTCCAAAGCAATTAACAAGAAACGAGAAAATGAGTCTAAAACGTCTTACTTCTGGGAGTCTTGCAGGAGAGTGGCAGCGTTCTGGGAAGCAGGGTTCTGCTTGGCGTGGCTCAACCAGCCCTGCGCGTCGTACTCCACCCAGTCCGTCCCGTGGCTGTGGCCCAGCAGGAAGTGATGCGGCTTCTCGCTCTTCAGGAGCAGAGTGTGTCCTGCAGAAAGACACAAGAAGATCAAATCCTCCCTGTTGACGTTCAAGGTTATGCTCGGGGGCCAATGCGCAGCCGGTGGCACGGTTTGTGGGCAGCGCCCGCTGAGCCTCCTGTCTCACCCTTGTTGTCTCCCTGCGTGGGGCCGTAGTAGCTGAAGAGTCTCTCCAGCAGGGTGTCTTCTGTGCCCCCGGGCTGCACAGCCTCCTCCTCCATCAGCCAGAGCAGCCCCCGCGCCTCATCGGTGCGGGCCAGGGTCCGCACCTGGTAACCCTCAAACACATAGTGTTGAGGCCTTGCAAACGGTGCTTGTCATCCATGTACACACACTAATGAGGACAGGCAGTGGCAGCCAGACATTCAAAAACAGGGTGAGCCACAAACAATCAAACATACACACGCCAGATAACATGTAGCACGGTAAAAATGTCTGCCAAGATTGAACGGCTGAAGTGGCACACTTGCTTCAATACTAGGCTAGGCATTATTGACTTAAATGACTACTTCACCTTTGTAACCGTTAGAAAAAAAACTTGTACCGGGCCAATTTTGAATTAAGAAGCAATGAAAAGAGAAAAATGTCCCTTTTAACCTTTAGCTTCCTCATTAACGCGCTAGAATTAACGTTTGCTCCTGGGCAGGTTGGCCTTTCCAAACCTTATACTCAGACTGTCTGCTTAGGTAGTGAATGGGGTAATTAGCACCAACGGAAGTGTGGCCCTGTTGCTCTTAAATCACTTGCGGTTTGGGGTGAAAGGACTTAAATAAAGAGTATTTGATCAACAAACAACTTTCTACATATTGAAGGCCTTTTGGCAAGGTAGCAGTAGAGGCCATTCAGTATTGTGTTGCTTCTTTCGGTAGAAGTCAACTAATTAAGTGCTGCTGAATGTCAGGTTTAAATGAAAAGCTTTCAAAGAGATATTGCTAATTCAAATCCAAAAGAGACCAAAAGCTCAATGCTTTCTGTATCTCCAAAACACATTAGCAGACAAAGGGTGAATGACCCCAAGTTATTACTTGTGTTGACTGCTCTGACACAGTACATCTGGGATGTGTAAGTTGTTCTTTTAAGATCGATCCACCTCTGCAGGTTCTGTTCTCGGCATGCCGACAACTCGCTAGTTTTGTTTGTTGGATTTTTTTGGGTTGGCAGAGTTAAAAGCTATGTGGCCCGCTTGAATACACCCACACCCCCATGTTGGACATTTACACACACACACGGACAGAAACACAAGCATACTGTACACAGCCACATAAAAGCAAAGTAACATACACACGTGCGCACAGCAAGACAAATTAAATGTATCCTTGCCTGTTCAATCAATTCTTACACAACCCCATTCACATTCAGTTTGAATCTAATACTTGTTAATGCCACTTTCTCGGGCCAATACACATCAATGAAACATATTTCTGAAACGGGAGCACGCTATGCAAAAGCCTCATCTCATAAATAAACTTAATTGGATGGCTTTGCTCAACCCCAGCTCAAAAAAAAGCTTCTCGACTCAACAAGGGGAAATGAATCAAAACTTGACTGCAATTAATACCCCTGATGTGGGCTGAATTCCAAAACGCAAGAATTGGCAGAATTAACAAAACGACAAATGACACCAATCAAAAAGCTAAGTAACTTGGCAGGAGGTAACGGGCATGACACGGCTTACAAAGAGTAATTTGTCGGCCTGTGTCACGAGTTGACTTAATTTAAAGGAGAGCCTCATAAGTGGGTTGAGGGTGAAGATATTCAATAACTGGTTCTGAACGTGTACATTAATGTCAAACTGCCCTCCAGATAGGAAATATGCTATATGACAAACATACTGAGAGGACAACAAGTGTGAGACAGAACACATGGTTTGTAATGGGCTTGTGATGAAATGAAGTAAGAGAGTCAGATGGCTGAGTGGTTGAGGAATCGGGCTATTAATCAGAAGGTTGCCGGTTCGATTCCTAGCCGCGCACAATTACGTTGTGTCCTTGGGCAAGGAACTTCACCCTACTTGACTCGGGGGAATGTCCCTGTGACTAAATGTAAATGTAAGTACAGCTCTTCCCTGATCAAAGCATGCACAGAATACACTGACCTTTGTCATTCTTCAAGTATGTGTTCTCAATGCTAAACTCATCTTTAGGCAACTTGTTCTACGTGTCCCTGATTCATGTCCATCCCAAAATAAATGTCTGTTACGTCACAATGAGCAAGCTGATTAGAAAAAATTGCGAGGGGCAGAGGTCACACTCTTGCAACCCCATTCAGATGTAAACACACTCATACACAGTTAAACACATACTCAGATTGGAGCTTCTCCTTACCAGGGTTTGGGTGGAGGCTTGGTCAATAGCAGCTACAGACAGTGAGGTACTGGACTCTATGTCATCTAATGCAAGTTCTATATTCTCCTAGATGGGAACAGAGGGTTGGGTTAGTTGACTACAGTATGATTACCGTGAGTTCTCAAAGTTATGTAAAGTGGATCAGGTTTACTGTGAGGGTTGTTCTCGGGATAATTATTTTTTTTTATTCTTGAAATCACAATAGAACGATACGATTAAAATTATACACTGTCATCTTGATTTGCTGTGCAGTGAAAATATAATAATTTTGTAATTTAACAAAGAAAGACAGATTTACTGCACAGATATGTCATTATTGTCGGTTTAAAAAGAAACAGAGAGAGGAAGAAGCACTCGTCTAGGAGCTCCAAGATCAACATCATCCTAAAGCTTGGAGCTTGTTTCTCTGCATGTGCTGTCAGCTAGTGTGTGTGGCCCCTCTGCACCTCCTTGTATCTCTCCAGCTCCTGGACAAAGGTGCGCTCGTGGAACAGCGTCTGCAGCCTCTCCTGGGCGTAGTTGTGGCACAGTTCCTCAAAGGTGGCGCCTCGCTGGCGCTTGGCCATGCGGGGGTTCTGGAAGCCCGGCGTGTCCACGATGAGCAGAGAGCACAGGGAGTGTTGATTGGATTTGAGAGCTCTGGGGGCGGGGAGGGGGAGGGGGGGTTACAAGGAGCAAACGAGAATGGTATCAGAAAGAAGAAGAAAAAAAATGGGTTGAGATACAGAGAAGAAATAGGGGATGTCAAGGTATAATGAGATATGAATGAAGGAAGGGATCAAAGGAAAGGGGGCCGGAGAAGGGAGAGACTATTACAGGCAAATCAGTGGGAGTGAAATGAACAGTGAGAAGGAGACACCTGGAGAGAGGAAGAGAGGCGAGCTGACTAACCTGTTGACGAGGGAGATGACCAGTGTAAAGAGCTCAGAGTACAGGCCTGACGCCATGGCCTCGAGACACTCTAGAGCTGTGATCTTTGAACCTGAGGGAGAAACAGAGGGCAAGGAATAACAGGGTTTGCTGTCCTCCAATAGGAATTTGTGAAAATGAGGCATAACTTCATGCGGCCTTGAACTGGAAATTGTTCAAGTATCACACGCATTTCTATACCATTTTTCAGGCTTTTATTTTCACTTCAACCATTCATTGACCATTTTCCATGAACCCTTCCCTACCTGAGCTGTCTCCGCTCCCTGCATCGTCGGGCCCCTGGCGGAAGGAGGTGGATCTCTGCAGCGCCCCCTTAGCCTGGTGCTTGAAGATGGAAGAGGACAGCTCCTCCAGGGTGCAGCCCAGCAGGTAGGCTGCTTTCTGGGCCCACTCATGACGGGCAAACTGCTTCCGGCCAGCTGAGGGAGGAGAGGGCACAGGGAGTAAAGCTGCTGGTCCACTGCTCCGTTGTCCAAAAGAAGTCATGCTAAGTTTATTTTCTTAAATTAGACTGCAAATTAACTGCAAAATTAAGTTACCAGCTCTCGTTGCTGACTTGGTGAAAGCATGCTTGATTCTACTGATGTTGTGGATTAAATCCATGATCATCTCAACATTTATTTTATGTAGGTCTGGACGGCTGAGTCATAGAAGCCTATGACAAGTTCATGACATGTTATTTAACATGAACACGATCAAACTGAGTGGGTTCATATTTTTTGAAAGACAGATGCAGTCCTGGAGTAGCAGTTTCATAGCTCCTTTTATTTAGTCTTTATTTGAGCAAGTCTGTGTGCCAGGCCATGTTTGAGGCTGTGAGACAGATGGTGGTGTAGTCTCCACAGTTCTGGAGCTCTTTCAAAGCGAGACAATATGTCTGCTTCTAACCTCTAATCAAAGGACATGCTGAAACAAAGACAGCAAATCAGCAGTGACATTCTGGGGTCAAAGCCAATCAAAAAGGAAGTTCACTAAGACAAACAACGGAAAAAAATCTCTTGTGTTTTGATGTGATGGATGGGTGGGGTGGGGTATAAAGGGTGATAATAAAATAGGACAACCAAACAGGTTAAAAATAAACAGGCATTTTGGTTGAGCCGTGTACTGTAAAAGTGTGGAGACACGAGAGCTTTAAAGGAATAACAAAACTTGAAATCTCACTCTCTGGTTATATCGCACGCAGGAGGAAAGGAAAGGACAAAAAGGGGAATTGTCATGAGGCAAAAGCAAAAGAGCTCAACTGGGAGAGAGGACATAGAAAAGAAAGAAAACAATAAAAATGCTAATGACAAGAGAACGTCTGGGAAGAACGATAAAGGCATTATAGACAGAGGATGAATCAACAAAAAACAGGACAAAAAATACAAAGATTGGCTTCAGGTTTTTTTCTTCCATTACCTTCGTCGGCCTCTGTGTTTGAAATGGCGCAGCATGCAAACATGCGAGTAGAAAGAGGGAGTTAGAAACAACACAACTCACGTATTTCCAATTGACATTTATCACTGAGGAGCAGACATTTGTTGAAATAAGATTCATGCTCTGCAAAGCACAAGCAGTAGGGCTACGTTTGCCGAGTACATGTTTAGAAAAGAATCCAGAGCATGCAGTAAGAACAGGGGGCTATTCCTGTCTAGGGATGTGTAGGGTGTTCAGGCCCAGCACAAACTCTAGAGGCAGATCACAACAGTAGATAACCAGAAGCCCCTCTGCCTAATCCTTTGCACCCATCACTGAGGAGAAAATGTGTCCACATCCTCCCAGACTATAGTTAAAACAAATGATTCAGTCCAAACCCTGTGCCCTTTTAGCAACTATGGAAAAGGGGCTTTCAATGTGTGAAATGAAGCGGTAGTTCAGTTAGTTCTCCTTCTTCATCACACAAAATGCCGTGGAGAGTGGAAGGTTAAGTCTGCCCCCTGCTGGGAAGCATGTGCTCAGAAGAGTGCGTTTCACAGTCACTTCCCCCCCCAAATTAGATTTCTGGGAATGTCTTCTTTACACAGCTATTATCAAGTGCTTGCGTTTGTTAAGTGCAGAACTGTAGAGTTTTTCACAAATCTGGTCTCATTATCTTTGAACCAGTCTGATGACGCACAGAACTATGGTTTAATGTGCAAGGCAGCAAGAAGTTAAGTGATAGAGGACGGCAATGAGAAAGAAGAGAGAAAGATATAGTGAGAGAGACAAAGCAGTGGAACAGTGTAAGGGAATGAGCGAGTCAGACCATGGAACAGAGATGGGGGCGAAACAGCCAGTGTGCAGAAAGGGTCTGATAGACGAGACATGACAACACGAAATATGTGACTGTAAGTATGTCAACTTATAATTGCCGACCCCATTTAGAGGTTAGCGATATTTAACCTCTTAAAGCAGCCGTGGGCAATGCCTACCCTCCTACCCTCAAACCCCCCACACACATAGCCTCTCTCTGTTACACACATACACTAGTCTGAATGTAGACCCACACAACCATACACACACCCCTTTTCCATGGAGATGGGGTGATCTGCAGACAAATGATTAAAAAGATCATTACCGCCTTCATCTAGGTCTGTGACTGCGGGGGGAAGTGATATGACAAACTGTGAAACTTCAACATTTGCTGGCGTCGAAATTGTCTTCTTTGAAAACACAAATAATGTCCCAACACTCAGGCACCCTACCCTATTCTAAATGAAACAACTTCACAAGTGTTCACTTCTTTCTACAAAATGAGAAGACAGCATTGTCAGCCATAACTTGGCAGCACACGCTTGTTTTGTTTCTTTGAACTGGATATTTAATTGCTTGATTGTAGATGTGCTGCTAATGCAATTCACGACTGCGGCAGGTTACGGGTCAGTATTGTTTCTTTTCCGAATGACTTCAGGAAAAAATTGCACAAAAACAACCATGCAATAAAAAAGAGAATTCCAAAAAAAAAAGGATTTTTCTGAATAACCTTTCAAATCCAAACTAATAAAAATAGTACTATGTTCTTACATTTTATATTAAACATAGTAATTGAAGGAGCTCTGCTTTTGTTGGTAGTCTAGTCACGGCCAACTAAAATACAGTATACAGTAGATAGAACAGGTTTTTCTACTATATTTGGGGTCAGTCTGTGAGTGTGTGAGTGTGTGTTACCTTTAGTGGCCCCCGCAGCCCCCAGGTGATATATGGCCCCCAGAATGAGCCAGAGAGCCTTCTGCTCCTCGGCAGAAATACCCAGCACCTTCATGGCCGCCTGCAGCTTGGTGAACTGCTGGGCAGCCTTCTGTTTATCTTCAGGCTATAGGGAGGGAGAGGGAGGGAAAGAGAGAGGAAAAGGGATATGTTACATACTATTAACATATAAACACAACTGTATGTTTACACTGTTGTTCACGCGCACACACAACAAATTCACACAAACAAAATGAGCACAAAACCAAGCAGAAGCATACGGACAGGAAGACGTAGCAGAATGAGTGATCTCTCATTCAAGTGACAGGGGAGAAGCCGCAGGTGTACAAGTCCACTGGTAGATTAAATGTGACAGGTCCATAACATAACCTGTCTGGCTAAACCACCTGCTACCTACGCGCTGGAGCAAATAAATCAGTCCACAGCAGCACCGATAAAGGACCAGTGATGGAGGTACAAGCAGACAGAGGACTCAGCTGGATTGATGGACGAACACACACACAGAACCCACACTCACAACTTGGACACTAACAACAGAGGACACAGGTACGCGTGCGTGCACACACACACACACACACACGGCTGTATATAACAACAACAAAGACAGAATTCTGAAGGTTAACATGCAATATGCACACAATAGCAAATTTTGTGTACACACCATGAAAATCCTGTTTTAAATCCCAAATCAATCTTGTGACCTTGTTGGAAGTAATTACCTTTGACTGAGGGACTATTCCAAATGCGCTGTTCTCTGCAAAGTGGTTAAAGTGCAGCTCCGTCCTGAGAGAGACAACGGAATGGTGAAACGTCATGAAATGACAGGTCAGTCTCTATGCCAAAAGTTTAAAATAAGAGCAAGACAGCACAAGGCCAAACCTTGGCCTCAGACAATCACACATGCTAATTCCCTCTAACTATAACTGAAAGGGCAGTTGGTACAAAATGGGAAGTTAGTCATTAGTCTTCCTTTAAAGACATAATTTTGCAGAGCTATTTCAAAAGAACCAACCATTTTCAACATTCAGAGACATCCATGGTCTATACATTCCCTAGTTGACAGTACATGAACATACTACTTATATTCAAAACCAATTAAAGTTATACTGTACAGTAGCCCATTTGTCACAAAGCACAGGCTTCTGTCTGTTTATCGGACCAGTGTTTTCATTGTAGAGGTGGAGTAAGGGGATCTATTTGCGGCACCTCCTCATTGGTAGTGCAGGCTCACCTGAGGGTGCTGTCGGCTCCAGCCATCATGTAGTAAAAGACGTTAAAGGTGGACTCTGCCTCTGGCCGCTTGGTCACTCTCAGCTTCTCCAGCAGCATGGTCTAACAGAGGGAGGCGCTCTGTTATAAGGTTTTCTATGAGTTTCAAATATTTTAAGGGGGTAATGTGTGATTGTGTCTTCGTTCAGGTAAATAGGTGAGAAACTGAGTGAGTGAGTGAGTTTGAAAGAGAGAGAGATAGTCCGTGAGTGAAAGAGAGGAAGCGAGCGAGCAAAGGATGTTTGATAGCATGGTCATACCTGGATGGAGGCGGAGGCCACCTGTCCAGCCTGGTCAAAGTCCAGAGAGACGATCTGGGAGAAGCGACTAGCGTTGGCGTTCATGGAGGTGGCACTATTCCCAAAGGCCTCCAGGAGAGTGTAGACAGCCTGCCACTTCTCCGCTGCAGCAGCAGACAGACACAGAGGGGCGTTGGGTTTTAAGAAAGCATTTGAAGTACTGTTGTAATTAATCTGATTCAGGATGTGCTTTCCCACTAGTTGTTATAACGTGTGTAAAAGGTTTAGCGTGGAGGAGTAAGGGGGTGTTTTTAACCCGGTTAAAATTGTCAAAATAATACAAAATGTAGCCTCCCAAAGACTAAAATAAAAGGCAATTTGCAATTCATTAAAATGACCCCCCTCCTAAATTCAACAAAGCACGTACTGTATCGCTACCCCCACCTTGCAAAGAAAATTCTGCAGGTATGAATTCATGAGGAACTGCTTTAAACAGCTTTAGATCTACATCTCTTTAGATCACCATCTCTACTGTTTAACAGTCCACTAGCTAAGTGCTGAAGCTCTCATTAGTCTATTACAGCAAGCCAGGAGCTGAGGCGCTTTGATAAGCCCTGCTAATTATCCCACTACTCCACAGGGCGTCATTAAGGGGCTACCCTCATCCATCACACACACACACACACATGGACGCATGCAAGCTCAAACCTGGAAAAGGGAGCAGAGCTAATCAATTTTTATACCCCAAACATCAGATACTGCACTTCTTACACCAAGTCAAAATGGTCCTCTCCTGGCCTGTCTCTAACTAACCAGCCCAGAAGACCACTGCGCTGGATGAAAACAAGCCTACATTTTTACAATATACAGTGCTGGCATCTGCAAGGGAAATGTATGGAGCAATTTAATTCCTCACTTAATTACCCGCTCAGCAATTAGTGTTATCACTTACAAAGCAATTAAACGAATAGAAGCCACCAACGGCCATAAAAAAACACGTCAATGACTGAGCTAACCCTGTACCAAATGAATTCAATGAAGTTAAAAAGGGTGATCAATCAAACTAATAATCTCTAAGGATTTAATCAATTAAATAGCATGTAATCATGAAGAAATCCTTGACACCTATCACTATGCAGTGTTTCCCACAGATTAGAAACCTAATTGTGGCGGGGAGGGGTGGGGGTTGTCAGACGGGGGGGGGGGGGGGGGGGGGGGGGGGTCGTAATAATTCCTTCGTTAATAATTCTTTACAGTTAATTTGTTAGTAATTTGTTACATTAAATATTAATCCAAAATGATTCACACCTTCACAAAATTAACAACAACTAACATATTATTTCTGCATTATGCATGTAGCAACCCTAGTGCTAAACAACTATTTAACTGGTTGGCTCCATGACGCCGGGTAAGCTAGCTCTTGAGACTTCTCACCAAAAGAACGAAGGGGAAACTTCGAGTACTGTAATTAGCTCTGGATAAGAGCGTCTGCTAAATGACTAAATGTAAATGTGAGTAAGGTACCTCGCGAAAAGTAGCCTCAACTTTTCTCGACTTTTAGCTACGGCACTAATGCTGAAGGCTCGCTGATATAGCTGTCGGTCTTACTAGAACGGCATATGTATGCGTTGTTGTTGCTAACGTGTGCTGACGTTGTGACTGTGCATATGTGAGAAAGACGCATGAGTGACAGAGAGACGGAGGGAGAGCAGGGGAAAGGAAATGCAGCTGAACGAATACGCTGCGTGTTTTAACCTAAATAGCGATAAAAACAAATATTTTACGAAACGCAATGTGTGGCGGCCGGTGTTGATTCTGTGGCGCACCGCCACAAATTAGTCTATGTGTGGGAAACACTGCTATGATTGTGTACTGTTTCACTTTGCTTATCTGTCTGGTCTTTCTCTGCTAATGTATAAATCTCTTGGGTCCAGCTGATATTTCAATGGATGAAACCGAAACAAAAAGAATGTAAGCTTGTGAGATAACACCATTTAAAAAAGAAGAATTTGCAGCGATGGACCTTTTTCAGGGTACCTAAAGCTCACTGATATCTGCTTCATGACTAACCAGAGAAAATCTTGCCGGTGCTGCCGGCGATGGACACCAGGTACTGGACCAGGTGCTGGCAGTTGGTGGTCTTGCCACTGCCACTCTTGCCCAGCAGGACGATGGACTGGTCCTGCCGTGTGGTGAGCAGGTTCCTATAGGCCGACTGGGCCACAGCGTAGATGTGAGGCGCTGTGTCCTCACGCCTGCAGCCCTTGAACATGTGCATCACCTGAGGAATGGTGGAGAGAAAGACCAAGAGGAAGAGAGAGGCGAGGAAAAGGTGGGAAAAAATATGACAAATGTGTAGACAGCAAGGGACACAGGACACAAAGGAAACAGAAAAGAAAGGAAGGATACAATTATTTTAATTACTGATAACTTAAGACATTTCAAATCTAATCTCACACTCTTTAAAATTACACAATTTTCAAAAAGCAGCCAAAATCTTTAATTAAGTTTAGGCCCTTCACTTCAATTCTGGTTTGGAGATCTGGCAGTTGCCGGCTTCAAACAATTGATTATGCAGACCATGTCTTTCACCTTTAGACAAAAATCTAGAACATGAATTCTCAATTTTCTGTAGATAATCTCGTTACCAGTGTCCTCTCAATGACTCATTCGTATTTGTGTGTGTGTGTGTGTGTCCTGACAAGTCACAGCCCCTGGTCAACTACACTCTCTTACAGCTAATGAACAATCATTCCATTACAAATGATGAGCAAAGTAGATATAACTGTCCATCAGGCCTCTGGGTGCTCTAACTCTCATTAGAGATATTGGATATTGTCATTTTCATGTGCCTCAGAGAACTATATTCTCCTTCCTTTCAGTCATCATTCTTCCTTTAATCAAGCAGTCTTTTTCCTTCTTCACACAAGTCTAAAGAAAAGGGTTTAGGACTAAAAATCTTTTTTAAAGTTCATGTCTACAAAGTAATGCTCGTATCAACATCGAAAACCTCTAACCATAATAGTGTTATTAGTGTGGTCAAGAAACATTTGGACAGGGTTGTGTGTCTTACTGATGTCCACAATGTGTAGTGATGGGTTCATACTGAATTTTTATAGTCTGTACTGTACGGTGCTCACCTTCTCCGAGTACATAGAAGGGGCGCTGAGGGGGTTGATGATCACTATGTTGGGCCCGGCGTGCGTGTGGATGAGGTTGCCCCCATAGCGCTGGCGCAGGGAGTGCATCACACTGGCCTCGTTCAGGTACAGCAGCGAGGCCAGGTCCTCGGAGCGGTCGTACGACGGAGGGTTGGCCTGGGGGACAGGTCCAAAAGGTCCAACGTTAATTTTAGTGTGAAAACCTGAATCTGCTCAATGCTCTAAAATCCTATAACAGTCTATAGGATATACTGTAACACTGCATTTAATATATCTATATATTAACATATATAACATTCCACCATAGTCTACTAATATACGGTCAATACTGAATATTAAAAAGAGCACCAAGTATTTCACAGTAGTTTTATTTGACATCTTAAGGTCTTGGAAAAAAAAGTTTCTTCTTAGTCCAGCCATTTGATACAGGAGGATATCAGTTCCTAACAGATGCCCTTAAGTTAAACATCTCAAAGAGCAGTAGATGTGGGGTTTAGTATGTAGCAGAGCAACCAGGAACTCAATGCCAAGTCTTTGATGCAATTAAACCAGATGTCACTAGATTCAGGTCCAAGTTTACACTTCCTTAATCAAACAGATGCTTCAAACATTTGATTAGGCACCGACCTTGACTATGTTAATTAACACAGACCAAAGTCATCCTTTTCACTTTCCCCCGAATGAAAGCTAAATGATGTAGCACCGGGGGGGGGGATTAAAGTACACATTTTTGCTTTCTTTCCAGTAGACGACATCCTTAACTCAAGGTCGTCAAACAATGATAAACAGAGTGATGGACTGTTTTTGTGGGTTGAGCCAGTAAAAAGTTAGTTTTTAAAGTCAGTTTTGTCACAATTTTGGCTAGGTTCCATTGCTGGGGGAATAAAATAATCAGTCTCCAGCCAAATCTGCACCTGTTACCCTCTGACCTCTCGTCCAGACATGCCCGGGGGGATCTCTACGTGTCATTGGTTGGCCATCTGTGGCTGCCCGACAGTTCTGGGCATGATGACACAGTCTAACTGACAGGTGCAGGAACATTAACTCCAACCCTTCTCCCCACTCCCCCTGTTCCCATCACGCAGCCCCAATACTCAACTCAGTCAGATCCTGAGACCTGCACCGGGTTTCAATTCTCTGAAAATGCTTACATTTACATTTAGTCATTTAGCAGACGGTCTTATCCAGAGTGACTTACAGTAAGTACATGGACATTCCCCGAGGCAAGTAGGGTGAAGTGCCTTGTCCAAGGACACAACGTCATTTTGCACAGCCGGGAATCAAACCATCAACCTTCTGATTAATAGCCCGATTCCCTAACCGTTCAGCCATCTGACTCCCTTCAATCCTTTCCAAAAGTTTTCTGATGTAATTGAATTTTCAGTAGAACCAGATATTTGCAAGAGAGAGCTTTACAAAAGTGCATAGGTCACTGATCATAACAACAAGATAGCCCCAAACATTGCAGGTAGCCTAAACATGAAGCATATATTGTGAAAAACCAAACAAGTGCCAAAGGGACAGGTGCAAGAGTGAAACTTTACAGAAGCAATTATTTTTGTTTTAAAGGTGCCGACAACCTGGCCGCAAGTACAAAAAACCCTGTGCTTCAGGACATGACAAACACGAGATGCAATCAGCTGAACTCTTATTCTCTCAGAGTGAAGGTAACGCGTCACAACTCGCCTTCTCCACATCGTCCTCGTCCACGTCCAGTACTGTCCCGTCATGTTCCAGTCGGATCTTCACCTTCCCCTCGGGCAGCGCTCCGGGCTCTGTCTTCACCAGAGTTGCTGTGGAAACACAGACAGCATGACAAGTACTGCTACTGGGTCGTTCTTGATACTCAAAAGCTTTGACCCCGGTCAAACGCCGGTTTATTACCATGTCCTTAAATGCCATGTTTAAAATGCTATTATAGTTTGTCCATCAAGACTAGGCGCATCAACAATCAACATACTAGTGCATCTTGAAACTGATTGATAACTGAGGAAAATATTGGGGTGTAACACATTTTCTTATTTTCAATGAAAATACATTCACCGCCTGTAATTTACCTTCCTGTTGGTCTCAATAGTCATAAGTGTGCATTAGCCCATAGTACTGTAGTGGAGGTCAGAGAAGGTGACCTACCCAGGGAGAAGCCATCCTTGTGAACCAGCCACACTTTCTCTGAGCCGTACCATGCCTGCTCCGCTGCAATCTGCTCCTCGGTCTTCACCTGAAGAGGGGACATGGGGAAAGGCAAGAGTCAAGGACCTTCGACACGTCAAGTCTTGGACGACACGGCCACCGCTCTGTGTTCTGGGCATTGCCACTCAATGCTTTTGACCCTTGAGATTGTGTGTGTGTGTCCGTGTGTGGGGTGATATGACACAATCAAGTGAATTGAGCCAGGGTGGTGTTCAGTCAATGGTTAAGGGGTGCTAATATACATCACAACACTGCACAAAACAAAACACACGTGGTAAGGCGAGGTAACCATAATCAGGGCCAAAAACACAAAGTGTGAATCATAAAAACACAGATAACAAACATACACAGTGGAAAACGGAGGAGTGTGAGAAAATAGGGCTTCCCAAAATGAGAATGATGTGGTACAGACTACACTACTCGTAATATAAGCAAATCTAATGGTTTGCTTGTTTTCTCCATTTCCCCACCAGCAGTCTGCCATCATGCATTGATGGGATGAAGGTGAAGCGCCCTCTAGAACAACTGGACAAGCGCTGCACCAAGACAGGACAGTAGTCTCATAAGAGTTTCAGCAGTTAAGTCTCTTTAAAGGGCCCAAAAACTCTCAAGACCATTGGTTGCATTACGGAAGTGTGAAAAAATATAGAAATATCTCATCTCAATGAATGATCATGTCTTCATTGGCAACGTGAGGAGGGTGAGGGGAGAAAGACAGGCACGGCAATAACACTGACAATACAACTGCACACAGCACTCTGACGGCAGTGGAGGCGGTGGGGGGTGGGGAGGTGGGGGGTGGAGGTGAGGTGACGGAGTCTGGGATGGTGAATGACACACAGCCACGCGGGTACAGGCCCAACCTTGGGTTGTTGGGCGGCGGCGTGAGACGCCTGCAAGATGGCCACGGGGTCCTCATCCACCTGTCCCTGGAGGACGGCAAGCATGAGGAAGAGGAGGAGGAGGAGGAGGAACATGGGGTCATAGGTCACAGTTAGTGATGAAGAACAAAGAAACAAAGGGCGTATCACCGTATAAATACTAACAAGACATCACATGATCACTATCCGTTAGTGTTTGACCAGCCTCTGTGAGGGGCAGTGGGATAGAAAGGGGGGGGGGGAGGATGTAGCCCGGGAAACCAGTCGCATCTGCCAGCTCGTTATTTATTTGCTCTGACAGATGGGTCTGGCCACTCTACCGTTCAAACAGATTTTCCTCCGATCGGAATCTGGTCAGGCCAATCTCAACCAGGCTAGGGAGAAGATGGGGTGAGGACACAAAGGCACAGTGGTCTTCCTGTTGGAAAGAACCTCCATAGTCTTTAACTTTTCAAACAAATGATATAAGTTAATCATGAGTGGTATATAGAGCTGTACAATTACATGATGTGATTAACTTTCTCAAAATAGTGCTGATGCGTCATGTTACGACAGTTATCAGACTGGAGTTGCCAAAGGGAAAAGGTCAGGAATCAAATCTGTCCAACAAATAAAGTGGGGCTGGATTGACAAGTGTGGGTATGGAGGGATGGAAGCCCCAAATGATGAAGAGGTAAGGCTCTATGTTTGTGAGATGAGCTAATGCAACATTACGTAGAGCGACACAGAGCAATGAAACATGAACACTTGACACTCATAAATCACCACTGGGCCTCTGACCAGACACGCTCCCTCTGTCTGTCTCTCTCTGTCTGTCTCTCTCTCTAACTGTGTCTCTCTGACTGTCTGTCTCTCTGACTGTCTGTCTCTCTGACTGTCTGTCTCTCTGCCTGTGTCTCCTTCCACCAACATTCACCCTTACAGCCACTTGCTGGACACCCAGGGTGGCCAAGCGGCAATCTTGCTAATGAGGTAACCAAACTTTGCCATGCAGTAAGAAAAAAGAACAGTGTAATGCAATACGTTACTAAAGGGATTTACATGCAGGTCAATGTTTGTTCCACTTTCCTTAAAAATGTTTGTGTTGTGTTTGACATCTGCTTTTATCAAGGAGGACACACAAAGGTTAAACGAGGACCAAGTTCATCAGCTAAACGGGAAAAAGCTGTACAAATGAAAAAGTGTCAATAGACTAAATGTATACTGTCATAAGTCAACTGAAAGCATTTAGACGTCATCAAAAGGGCAGTACAAAGCACAAAGACCAAAAGCAGCCGAAAGGAGGGAAGTTAGAAGAGGAATCCAGGCTTACGCTCCAACACGCCACACGAGCACACACTCCCGCCAGGACTCCAGAGGGGGCCCCTGCGGGCCACCGTACCTGAGGAGGGTCTGAGGAGGCCGAGGCCGAGGCCGGGGCCTGAGATGTGAGGACTGGGGCAGTAACCACAAGCTCCAGCTAGTAGCCACACAACAGCCACAGAGACAGCCGCAGCAAAGAAGCAATGAGAGAGAGAGCAAGAGGGAGGAATGGAGAGAAAGAGAATGGAAGAAATACAGCAAGAGGGAGAAGGAGAAAGAAGGGAAAGAACATGAAGGAGAGTTGAGGGGGAGGGGGGGTGGTGGGTGGGTGGGGGGCAAAGATGACAAAGAGACAAAGATGAGAAACGTAATAATCCAAAGCATGGATTCAAAAATCCAGTGTACAGAGCATGAATAAGAGCAGAAAAAGCATACATGTAGGCATATCCAACAGAAAATAAGCATCTGTACATAGAACAAAATGCATCGCTACAGATTTGGGTGTTCGGAGTGAAGGCGTGTTAAATTTGTTACATAATAAATGCAAAGATGAGGTTGGACTGACAGACATGCAGGCGCAGAAAACACTACAACCTGTATCATAAGTTCAATTGCAAAAATGTCATAAAATACCAAAAGTCCAGCTATGGGCAAAAACATAGACGGCCAGAGGGTTTGGATGACAGTTGCAGATGCAGTTAATTGAAAAGAAGAAGGCATCTCAAAACTTGCAGTATTGATATGGGGCCAGTTATTATTTTCATCTGAGTGTAATAAAGTACGAGATTGAAAAAGTGAGACACACAGAAAAATGCAATGAAGGAAAAGACAGTGAGTCCACAACTCACAAGGGGTTTAGGCAAGAGAGAGGTAGAGAGAGAGTGTGTATGTGTGCGCTGGGGAGTGTGGGTCATTCCATGACAGGTCACATTGGCCCAACACCTGTTCACTGCACTCGGTCCTCGGCAGCCTAGCCATGAGGCGTGACACCAGTGCACAGCCATCCCTTTAACACTCTCTGCAGTAAGTATTAACCTGCAGCCCTGCTATTTGAAACATGCAAGGCATGGAGTGCTGAAGGCATAATGACTTGGCCCATGTGATTCGTTAATGATTTTAAGTGACCTGTCAGCTGTTAGCCCTAACTACCCTACTCCTTGATACAACAAAGAGAGAGAAAAAGAGCAAAAAAGCATTGTGAGAGAGACAAAGACTGACAGAGAGACAGAGAGAGACGGAGATACGGAGAGACAGAGAGACAGAGAGACAGAGAGACAGAGAGACAGAGAGACAGAGAGACAGAGAGACAGATACAAAGAAAGAGAGAGAAAAAGAAAGAAAGAAAATTATGTATGAGAAGAGAGAAAGAGATTAAAAACAGAGATAAAGGCATATGTAGCAAACTGAGAGCCCAGACAGACAGTAACAGACACAGACACAGACATGTTTGGGAGGCGTCATTACAGGAGCGGTGAAGATCCTCTCCAGGCGTCTCTGAGCCTCTTCAGTGGGACTGAGCGGCTCCTCCTACAGGTCACATCACCAGAGGTTGAGTCCCCAACAAAAAGCAAAGCTACTAAAAGTGTACAAACAAAGCACTTCTACCACCGCACAGCAAGTGACATGTAGGCTTCTTGGTTGGAGAGAGCTGAACTGTCGCCATGTCTCTCACTCACCATGGTTAAAACTACAATCACACAGCCATGCAGAAAAGTGGAGGTCATCCAATTGGTGCATGAAACATATACACACCATTTTGATTACAGTGGGGGTGCTCTTGGAAGAAATGTTCACAGACGGACCTTTCTCAGAGAAGAGGCCAGAGGGTGCCTTAACCTTAAAACAAACCCACGTACACACCAGTAACACACACACACAAGCATAACCACACAGAGACACAAGTTCCCTTAGATTAAAAGTGATCCAACCATGCAGACCAAACTTCAAACCAAACCATGCTTTTCCTTTTACAGCAGCGACATCTATTTTCAGATATATAAAATATTTCTAACCATTTACATGGTTGAGCAAAGTCAACTTGTACTGGTTTAAAACTAACAATACACAAGCAAACGTTAGTATCCAGCAACTAAAAGAAAACTCCCAAAGCCATTGTAGCGGTCAAAGCCAGCTTGCGGTGGGGCTTTGGGGTAAACAAAGACCCTAGGAGGCTTGGGTAATTGCGAAAACTCGGCAAGAGGCAGTGAAGCGCCTAAGCTTTTTACCATATCTGCCATCTGTAAAGTTTGTCAATAGTTCTGTTATCTCAGTGCCTAGCCACAGCAAGCTGCAGGGCCAGCTTTGAACTCTTATTCCAGAAAACAATGGCGCCATCGATAATTGGTTCAGCAGGGCCTCCAAGGAACCCCATGCAGACAGTGACAGTGCCACATTGCACCAGTTTTTACCTTCTCTCGACAGTCCCATTTCCAAGCCTTAATAAACAACGCTTCAGAGAGGAATGTCAGCGGGGTCTTGTTGGGCAAAGGCTGAATGGAAAACACTACTTAACTTGTTTATTTTGAAAACACTCAGCTGCTTAGCATGTCTCTGAGGAGAGGAGAAGTTTGAGACAGAGAAGCTGCATTTGATGAGACACTGTCCCCAGGAGAAGCTCAAAGTTTTAGAGAGAGACAAAGCTTGTGTGTGAGCTGGGAAACAAAACAAAAGCTTGGTCTCATGAAATGTTGGCCTTTAAGGACAGAAAAACTTGCTTGGAGTACTGAAAAATATACGTCCACTAAGGAATTTCAGAGCAATTTGGCAGCAAGAGAAACTAGAGAAACCCAGAAAGACAAACTGGTTGACAAGTTCACAATTCAAAAGTGATATTAGTCAAAGCACACAAAGCATCGGTTAGCATGGATATCTGATGAGTGATTGTAGTCACACGCGTGCATCACATTGTCAGCATCCAGTTTACAAAACGCAGCCCAAAGTATTGTCTGTACATGCCAACTGTGGTTACAGTACCTCCGTTTTCGTCACAGAAAGTTGTTTAGGAGCGGGAATAAATCCAGGTGGGGGAGCAAAAGGGTCCGTCTTGGGAGGGGGGGGGACAAAGCCAGTGGGAGGGGAGATGGGTGTGGATTTTGGAGGACCTGCTGGCAGTGAGGGTGCTAAGGATTTGGGGACTGGGGTGGAACTTGGAGGGATGACAGTAGAAGATTTAGGTGACGGAGTTGAGCTTGAGGAAGGTGTGGCTATAGAGGATTTGAGGGTTGGTACAAAACCTTTAGGAGGAGAGAGGGGGGCTGCATTTGTAGGGGGGACAAAACCTGCAGGAGCAGACAGGGGTGAGGTTTTCGGGGCTGGTTCAGAACCCGCAGATGGGGATATGGGTGAGGATTTGGGAGGTGGCACAAAACCTACAGGGGGGGAGAGGGGTGAGGATTTGGGTGCTGGTACAAAACCTACAGGTGGGGAGAGGGGTGAGGATTTGGGTGCTGGTACAAAACCTACAGGAGGGGAGAGGGGGGAGGATTTGGGGGCTGGGATGAAACCTGCAGGCGATGATAAGGGAGGGGCAATAGTAGCAGCTGAAGCAGGGACAGAAGAAACTGGAGCCTCCCGCTTCAAGACGGGCTCTGCCTCCTTCAGCTCAGGCTTCACCTCAGAGATCTTTGGGCTGTCTTTTACATCCTCCTTCTCTTTCTTCTCCACCTGCTCAGCTTTTTCAGGCGGCTCGTCCTTGCGTGTGCGAGGGCGGGGCTCCCTGGTCCTCCCGCGCCCCATGAGGCTCGTCAAGCCTGCCGATATGTCGTCTTTGTCCTCCGTCTTGATGCTGTCATGCTTGAAGGAGAACGAGGGAACTTTGGGGCCCTTGGGTACTGAAGCTAGTGCTGCAGCCGGTTTCGGTGGTTCCGTAAGCGTTTTGCTGCTTGGTATTTGGGCGTGCCCAGTGGGACGCCTGGCATCCTCTTCCTCTGTAGGCAGCACCTTTCTCACCACACGGCGTACCACCTTTACCACCTTCTTGCGGATAAGACCTTGGTCATCTGTAAGGTCCGGCTGGCTGATGCTGGCGCCCGGAGGCTTGACATTTCCGTTAGCACTGCCGTTGACGGCACTACCGTTCACTGCCCCGTTTTGTTTGCTTTCGCCGTTCAGCACCGGCTCTGGGCTCATGGGAGCTCGGGGCGTTTCAGGACTCTTATGCCTCTCGAGCATCCTCAACTCGGGCTCCAGGCTTTTGAAGCGTTCGGGCACCTTGACAGGTGAGCGGACCCTGGGTGGTGATGGGCTGTGAACCCGTGAGCTGGGCTGTGCGGGAGCCAGCGGTTGTGGGCTTTTGGCACGGAACAAGCCCTTGCCGGGGTCCAGACAGGAAACAGACTGAGCTCGGCTACTCATGCTTCCATCGCTGTCTGACTACTCACACAGTGTGGGAGACAGAGAGAGCATAGTATGAAGAGAAACCAACAAACATCTACTCTCTTCACGTCTATAAAAACATTTTAAACAGCCACATAGTCTATAAATAACAAGGTACCCAGCTCTTGCACTTCATTTAACAGGTTATCTGTATGAAGTTAGGGTCTGCTATGTTCATCAAATTGTCTTCCTAGTGAAGCACTAGTGAAACCCGAATGTAGCAGTTCAGTCCTTTTTACACAACTGTAATTGGCCAGCTATCTTTACAACAACCAGTTAATCTGAATTTGTCGTGGTCTACTGACAGCAATCTTGTCCATGCATTATTAAAAGAGACTGGATGCAACTTAATAGCCCAACTCCCTCCCAGGGCCTATCAGCTGTTAAGATAACATCAGAGTTAACACAACAGTGCAGACCTGGAGAGATCCTTATACAGTAGAGGGTTGAATTCTACTGCAGGGTTAGAAACTTTAATTAATAGTCATTAAAAGGGACCACAGGTTGCTGAACAAAATCAAACCTTGCTGTCACTTCCCTGCTTGGTCAGAAACATAAATCATTTAATACATTTCCTGAAATCCGTATAGACATTGCAGTCATTGACACTGATCTTTAACTGGAACAAGGGTTTGGGTAACCTTTTTGGACAACCGTTTGGTTGCCTTGTAACATGTCAAACTACTGTACAGATTTGGACCCACATTACCTCAACGCTGATTGGTGCCACTGTAACCCCACCTAAACCTGGCTTCCCCCACTGGTTTACATGGAAGCAGTTTAAACTGTGTTAGTTGGGCCTACAACACTGTGCATCCAGCCAGCTGCCACATGTCCGACCAGCTCCTGAAATAGCTCAGGGTGGGTTCATCTGACGCAAGGGAGTTGGAGACTGAGATAGCAGAGGTGTTTATAAAAGCTGACTGGACACCTCTACACTGTCCGGGCCTGCCTCGAATGAATGTCTTGTCCTTGCACAAGGCATGTGCAGACACTGTACAGAAAGTACACAAAC